>NW_017534564.1:333055-415587 GCF_001853355.1 Bactrocera latifrons
TTCAAAAAAGAAAATATCCATATGCATGAATACAGGAATTTTTGCGAAAAAGAGGAATTTCCGGTAGCGCTCCATTTCGTCGTAATTTTTGGTAACCAAATGGGTTTAAAACGAGTGTAAAATGTAATTTTTAAATTCAGATTTTTTAGGTAAAAACCCAGCTAAATGTAAAATGTGGATTTATTTAAAAGTTTAAAGTTTAATTTAACTAATTAGAAGAGAAAAATGTGAGTAAAGTGTGTTAAATAGCTTAGCTACTTGTAATGTTCGAATTTTTCGAACTTTTGAAATGTAAGTCGAATATCTCGTAAACTAAGCGTTTGCGGTACCTATAACCCTATATATTTTTTAATCAGGAGAACTTCTTGTTTTCAACGGTACCTTCAGATCGCGGCGCCAAAGAAATCGGAATTGTGTCTGACTGTTGGCCACTGCTCTCCTTCCACAAAGGTATTACATATTTTCCACATTAGGAATATCAATTAAGTATAACAATGACATCACCACTAAAAACAAATGAGTGAGTACATATTACTTTATGTATGCTGGGACAGCGATCCATTGAAAATTATTTAATCTACTATTGTAATTTCTAGTTATATTAACTGTAACCTATTCTCTATTATTGCACTGAAGGTTAGGTATTTCAGCTTTTACTCTTTTCTCACTCTTTAATATCCCTATTAGTTTGATTAATTTATTTATCAATCTTAAAATAACTACAATTATTTTTTTCAAATTGTTCGCTCTTTTAATTTGCTTTTGCAAGTTCATGTTAATTTTCCCTTCATTTATTAGTTCATTTTCAAATACTCTTTTTGAAGATAATTCTCATTTTTTTTTATCAATGAAACAGTTTTTCCTTTAATTACAGCAAATTCACTATATTTTTTTTATTGATTACAATTCAGTATATCATATAATTCATATGTACAAGATTTTCAAGCCATTGCTGTCAGTTTATCCAACCATATCCAAAATTGAAACATTGTTTTAAGCTTCCATTTTATATCGTTTTTTCTTTCGCCTGTAAACGTATGTTACGTTTTTTTTTTTTTGGGTGAAAATACATAATGCGTATTTTCATATTTATTATTAAAAAGTGGCAATACAAACTTAATAAAAACATTTATTCGAGTAAACGATTTCTTAAACTGATACATACCAAAATTTTCTTAATTCGAAACTCGACTTAACAAATACTTACATATTATATATCAAACAAACTCTTATAACAAAATACACTTTTGTCACCTACCGCAAAATAACATACTAATCCGAATTTTCCAAATGAAAACAGTATGGTCACCACCGCACCATAAAGACAAACTTACCAGATGTCTCCACATGTTATCAAAATTGGTCTCCCTACGTAACTTAGTAGAAGTTATAAAATATATTTTCATAATTCTATCTGTTAGTTGCCTTTGGGAAACTTAGAGCCCTGACAGACGAGAAAAATGAATACGCATTAAGCAACATGAATGTGCATTAATATTTTATGGTGACAGACTTGCATTTTGTGCATTTAGACAGCTGATTGTGAAATTTGATTATTTATTAAAAAAAAAAAAGAAATTAAATAAAAATGAATAAAAGAAATTATTAATAGAGATTTTGGTATTTTTGGGAAATCAATATAAATTTAACGAAAAAATTCGTTTATTATTAATCAAAGATAATAGAGTGAAATTAAAAGCAATAATTGATTGTAATGCGAAAAATGGATAGAAACTGTGCGTTGTTTATTTTCTGCCACCTAAAAATATTAAAATTTGTTTTTGTTAACATTGTTAAGCAATGTGGAGTCTCCACAGGCAATGGGCACGGCAATACAGTTAGTAAGACATAGATTTCATCCTGTCGAGATGCCCCGTAATTTAATTAGCAATATAAACTGCTGATTCTGATGCTGACATCTGCCAAAAAATAGCAATTATTGCCATTTTGAGCAGTGTTGCCTACTCAAATTTGGTAAATTCGGCTAAATGCACGCAATTCTTGTGCATTAAAAAGTTGCAATTAACATCAGTCAAATGCGCAAGTAAATGTAAATTAAGCACACTATTGCATATTAGCGCTGTCGTCTGTCAGGGCTATTATAGAATAACTTACTCAAGCTTAGTTCTAAATCTTAATAAATGTATAATTTAACTAATTATGTTATCTTTCGCAAGAAGAAGTCTACCCTCTGTCAAAAAATAAAGTTTTAGCATGTTTCCCTTTAAACTGTTGCCAAAAAGTGAAAAATTTAAATTTCGAAAAACTACACCAAAGCGACTATCTAACGATATACGAGTATATACATAGGTAATCTCTTCAAATTTTAACTTTTTCCGCGACGGTCTAGATTAATACTGCCATTGTTGTGTTTTTTAAATTTTCCTCCATGAAAGTTTAATAGAATATTCTTGAAATGTCAGACTAGAATGTACAATTGGGCTTTAAAAGTAAATTTTAACTGTTTCATAAAAAAGAAAAAAATCATAAAAAATAAGTACCCCTTACTTCTAGCAATAATAATAAAAAAGGTCACACACATTTTCAGTATAATAAACTCAATAATTTGCTTTTTCTTAAACATCCATCAGACATATCAATATTTAAGCTAAATAAATAAAACAAAATTTTCTTTAATTATTTAATTTTATTCGTTTTAATTTCCTATTTAAATGAGTTTTAAAATTTGATTTATTAACTTTTCTAAATTTTCTTTTGTTTTAGTTAAAAAATTGTTTTTACTTAAATCTGAACACAAATGGAATAAACAAGAAAAAAATAAATTAATTTAAGTTCTACTATTTAACCAGATTGCGGGAAAAGTAATGATGATTTTGTAGGCGTGTCTGCGGATTCATTATCTAAATCTGTCAGATTATTTGCTGAGCTTACCTGAAATACAATAAGAAGAAATGCATTATATATTGTATTTAAATAATAATTGTTAATGCTTATAAGTATTTACAGGCGTAACGGAAGTAATAATAATTTTTGTATGAGATCTTTGTTGCAGCAGAGCGGTATCTTCAGCCGCCACTTCGCAGTCGAGATCAACATTAGCACCGGCATCACTATCAATCTCCCATGAGGGGTAATGATCCATTTCGCCTTCGCAATTAAGATCCTCTTCTTCGAAGTCTTCAACCTCATCGATGAGTATAACTAATAAAAAAATGTTGAATAATAGTTTTGATTTAGATAGATAGATGATAAACTTAAAATATTATTTATCGACTAAGTCATTCGCAGCTTACTTGAGTTTTCCTTTCGTAAATTCGGTTTTAGGCTACTACTTAAGGGTTCATTTAGACCAGGTATCGTTATAGCAAAATTATCTTCTTTATAAATTCCTCTATCACAAGGATTGGAGGCGGATCTGCATGTAATTGAATATGTACAATTCTTTAACTGTAAACATTTATATTTTATGTAAATTATTCACCTTAGAGTTACACGTTTTTTGGGATTTTCTATTTCGGATATGGCATTATCACTATATAGTTTAAAAGGACTAACTGACGCTAAATCGAAGGATGGCGCAAACGCACGCGCATCGGAAACCTGCAAAATACAGATTCGATTATTGACAAACAATGAAAATTTAGTGTCGTTTTCTGAATGTCTGGTTTACCGATAGGTTACTTGCTTGAGTTAACCAGAACTTAGCTGACAGATGGTAGCTAACCGGACATTGAGAAAACCACTCCTTAAATATTCAAGACAATTTTAATATATCATGATTTTATCTATGTTTTAACTTGTACCGTTAGCTGCTTACCTTATTGTCATCCCTGACCCCGATTTTCGTCGCCGAAAAGAAATCTCTTCTAGCACTGATTGTCGCATGTGTACTATTAGTATTATTACTATTACTAGGTTTATTATTGACCGCTGCCCAATCGCCCCGTTTCGAGTGATCTTCATTGTTGTTATTGGAATGTTTAACTACAGGCTGTGTAGACAATGGAAGTGCTAAGAAGCGTTCACGATCCTCCATATAAGCTTTAATAAGTACATCTAATTTTTCTTCAATATCAGCGACCTAAGAATTAAAGAAAAGTCACGCTATAAAAAAATTAGCATTTTGTAGTAAAAAGAAATGAGTAAAAAAAGCAAAATGACTTTTTTAGAATTTATTTCAATCCTCCGAATGTGTCTATACGTATTTTTTTGTATAGCCTCGTGGTTTTCTAAGCGTTTTAAGGGATTATATCCGCTTGAGAATTTCAAAAAAATTTATTGATACATGTATAATATATATTCGAAAAAATTTTCCGAAAATTTAAAGTTGATCTGGAAAAATCGGGTGATCGAAGTAGATGTACTTTTTCCAATAGCTCTATTTTGACAGATCACACTTGGAACGTGTCAAGCTCTCATGCTATTTTAGTTTTACATTTCATCTCGGAGAGGCTTATACCTGAACTACGGCTACAAGTCGTTCAATTTTATTATGAAAAGTCACGTGTAAACGAATGTGTTTCGAGCGCTTCGTTTAACTTATGGTTAACATAATCGGCTTATTGAGCGTACTATTCGCAACACCATCACCAATCTTCATACACAGCATTCATAATTGGATAATACCACGACCAGCACACAGTGAAGAAAATATAGCAGCCGTTGCTGAGAGAATGCACGAAGACCCTGGAGAGTCGATTCGGCGCAGCAAAGTTCCAAGAAGATCCGACGTGTTCGACTCAAAGTTTGTTCAGCTATGAGGCCTATTTCTGACTCAATGTGTATGTAAGTAAGCAAAATTGCCGCATTTGGGACGAAGAGCAATCTGAAGAAACTCAAGAGCTGCCATTTCATCCAAAAAAGAACAACGTTTAGATGTGGTTTGTGGGCCGGTGGAATTATCGGTCCATATTTCTTTATAAATGATGCTGGTGAGAACGTAACCGTCAATTACCACCGTTATTACGCTGTGATAACCGACTACAAGTATTTGATGCCTGAAATTGAAGCTTGGGATCTGGGCGATATATCGTTCAACAAGACGGCCCCACTTCCCACGCATCGATGTGATATTCCACCATTAGACTTTCTCCTGTGAGCATATGTCATATAGGGAGCAAAATTGGACTCAACGGATGGACCATGTTGAAAGAGATAATTTGAAGTCCTCCTCGTGCAACATATTATCGCAATTATAACATAAAAATTAATGTATGTCACCTTAGCTTTTTTACCCACCTATTTAAAGCCTGTTTCTTACCTGTCGCTCTACCTTGACTACTCGCGAAGCTAAACTAATCTTAGAAGCGTAAACATCTTTTGATTTTGATCCTTGCTTACCAAGGATTTGGTCGAGTCTGAAAATTTCAAAAAAAAAAGTTTTAATTATATAAATTGAATTTTCGAGGTGTGTTCAAAAAGTATCGCGAATTTTGAATTTTCGCGGGTTACGTATATTCGAATTTCGAATTTTTTGTGGCGTCATGTTGGTACTCATGTCTCTCACTTATGCCGACAAGCTCGGCCATTTTGAATGTTAATTTAATTGTTGACAGCTGCTTTGCTTGCACGTGTTTTGGATCGTCTTCGATTTTTACCTATTMAAAAAAWTGGATCAAAGAACCTKTATCAAATTTTGTGTGAAAAACGAAATTAAGTGCGCGGATGCATTCCGAATGTCGACTGTGGCATACGGAGAAGCTACCTTGGACCGATGCAACGTTTATCGGGGGTACCAAATGTTCTCAGAAGGCCGAGAAGATGTGACAAAAATTGGCTTTTGCACCACGATAACGGCCCTGCTCACACACCGTTGCTTGTGGCGACTTTTTGGCCAAAAACAACACACTAATGATGCCGCAGTCACCGTATTCCCCAGATCCCGCCCCCTGTGACTTTTTATTGTTCCCTAAACTGAAGAGGCCCATGAAAGGACGACGTTACGCTTCTCTTGACGAGATAAAGACGGCATCGAAGTAGGAGCTGAAGAAGATAAAAAAAAAAATATTTTTTGAAGTGCTCCGAAGATTGGAAAAACCGTTGGCACAAGTGTATAATATCTCACGGGGATTACTTTGAAGGGGACAAAATAGATATTTATGAATAAATAAATAATTTTTGAAAAAAAAACACAAAATTCACGATACTTTTTTGAATACACCTCGTATATATTTTTTCCCATACCTTGCATGTACATTTTTGACCCGACTTAGCAGGTCCACGTGACCTGCTGCATATTGTTCCATCACATCTTTAACGTCATACGGCTTGAGAGCTTCTTTGAATTTGCGCCGAGCCACAAAGTATTTCAGCTGCGAAAATAAAAGTGATTTCAGTTTTTTAAAAGCGATCTTAACTCGTATATTCATTATAAATATTCGTAAAATACATCTAAATTGCTTCTCGAGTGTGTGCTTTCTTGCGGAGGATCATAAAAACCGCAGATATCCATGCTTGGTGGTGTTCAAACGAAACTTGAAGTTCAAGCAACAGAATGGAAGAACGGAAGAGAAACCGGGAAATTTAAAGGAAACGGTTGCGCTTTAATCCATTTGGCATTTTCTCTTTTCATTTTTGATGATCCTTTGGAGTGCATTTTTTTATCGATTTTTTGTTCCTGACCCACATGGGCTAAGCGCACTATCAGACTCACTTTTTATTATCTAATGCTCTTGTACCAATTAACTGATTATCATTGGCGCTTAACTGTACAGTATTTCATTACGCTTCGTAATTAAATACATGCTGTGAATGTGATTACTCTGCAGTCTTACCTTTCTGACGAATCGTATGGCCGTTTTATGTTGACTCGTCAATTGCGTATATCGCGGCTCCTCGTCTTCATCTGCATACAGAGAAAAATGTCAGAAAAGAAGAAAATAAATATAGTATGTACGCATTTACGAAAATACATTTATCACAATTTTACGACGACACAAATCAAATATTGTACAACAACAATGAAATTCACTATTACGAGTATAGAGTAAGTAGAGTAAATATGTAATGAGAGTTCCTATGATATAATTAGTTAGGCACGAGTATGTCAAATAGTTTAGTAATAATATATGTATGTGGGGGTGTATTAAGGTTACTGACGAATTCAACTAAATACAAGTAGCTAAATGATGGAGACATATTTTGCGCCGAGTATGCACTAACGAGGGCTAGATCAGTCTGCATTGAGAATACCGAAACATCGAATGCAGTTACAACAAAAGTAGTATTCCAAAAGTTCTCTATTTTTTGTACAAAAGAAGAAAATATTTGGAAAACTAATAATATTTGACTTATTACAACATACACTAAATAATAACCGTTTTATCTTCGGAGACACTTTCGAGTATAACATTTGGGCTCTAGCATGGTTTCTACACAGCTTGTATACTGTAGTGGGCACAAATTTCGTTTTAGAAACGGTTTTGCCCACATTAGCTTTACATACTATTTGCTTGAGTACAGCAATTTCGACTATAAAGGGTATCCATAAGGTTATTACACGAGTACCCACTCTCTGTGCATCCAGCACGTCTACGTGCACAACTTCCGACACCGCCGCCGCCACCAATGGTCAAACCACCGAAGCGACATCGTCCTTCACGCAAACTATTGCCGCGCTTGTCGTGCACGCTGGCCAGTAGGCGTGGCTCGAGGTACTGCGCCCGATTGTAAAGTTCACTATTATGCGTCTCGTCGCAGGTCGACGTTTGAGGCAGTGAAAAATTCGAACCGAAGAAGTCACCCTGCATGAAGCCGCAAAGTATCACAGGTACTGGAGAGGGGCTATTGCTTGCGTTATTCACCACTATTTCGTTCTTATTAGGCGGTAGCGGTTGTACGCTCGAAACTTTGTTATTACTGAGAACTGACGAACAGAGATTCCGGAAAGAATTTGGTTTTTGTTGTGTTGTTGTGGCACAAGGTGTATTGGTGTGCGTTTGCGTCATTTGTTGTGGTTGTTGCTTGTTGTTGTCCGTTGTTGTATTCCTACAAAAACTTCCAAGAGAAAGAGAGCTGAACCTCTGCTGATAATCGATTAGTCGAGGTTTGGGAGTTGCTATGCGTAAAACGAGAATAAGTGTTTGGATAACATTTATGTACATACAGACTTTAAAAATATCATATCATTTCAGAGAGATAGCTAGCGAACATATGTATATCGTACTAGCAAACTCTAGCGAGTTCAAATTCAACTAGCTTGGGAGGTATATATTATATAAGGATTTACGGAGGATTTCCAATGTGATCGCGTCACTTGATTATCTCAAGCCTCTACATCGATGAGTACAAAGGATTTTAAAGTACATATATATGTATATAGCCACTATACTACGCCTAGCTTTAGAACTGTAACGGCACTGTAGTAAGTGTGTTAGAAATCAGAGAAGCTCCAGTAAGGTGAAATATGTACACATAAATGATAGAATCTGCCATTTCTAGATCCGCTTTTCATAGTACGCGTCCTGCTTTACTTATGTACACGGTTTGTCCGGAAAGTAATAGGACTGAAAACTTTTTAAAAAAATCTATTGAACCAATCGTTACAATTCTTTAAAAACTTTCAAAATACACTCCTTCTACAGAATAGCCTTGAGAGCCGAGGTGCATTCTGCTTGGATCCCCTTTGTTGCCTCAAAATGCTTGCCCTTCATCAGCTTTATCAGGTAAGAAAACCAAAAAAAAGGTGTGGAGGGCCACATCCGCGCTGTATGGCGGCTGCGGAAGCGTTGGAATGTAAGCTTTGGTTAGGTAGTTGTTTACAAGAGAGGCGGTGTGAGCCGGGGCTTTGTCGTAGTGGTCTTGTTGGACCCAAATGACCCTTTGTTTGAGTCTCTTGAGGACTTCCACGTGAGACGTGGCATTCACGGTTTGTCTAGGTTTGTTGTCAAAAAAGACAATGAGTATGTTTTCATTTTGAATTTGTTTTTTCTTACGGTCTTCTTCAGCGACCTCTTTCCGACTCTCCAAAATGGCCTGGTGCCACTGAAACACTTGCTAAATCAAAATCTGGAAAAGCCTGCTTGATCATAACGTCTCTGTCGCAGATTTATCGAGTTTCCCCAGAATTTCATCGCATACCTCTGCTCTAACGAACGCTGCATTTTCGGCTTGCACCACTCACAGAAATACGTCGCGCGAAAATGTTTTTACTGACTCTCCAGGTGCTCGGAGACTATAGAACAGCCCTTGTTCGTTAGCTCTCCACCGAATCCAGTCGCTACGCGCACGCTCCGAAAAAAAACAGTACCTTTACTTTCCGGACAAACTCTGTAACAGATATCGACTAGAGCTCGGTTAGCAGAGAGAAAGTTCTTGCCAAGCGCCGAGTAAACCCTGAGAACTGTGGGCCCGGGAGGCCTAACTCCTTCAATCTACATACGAAAACTATATAAAATGTCATGTGGTTCTAGCAGCCCATAAGATAACGAAAATATAATAATAAATATGTATGTCGAAAGAAAGCTAAATAATTTTCGAAACCAAAAAATGTGGAAATAATATATGCATGTATATATGTAGTAAGTGAATTGGAAATTTAATATAATATAACTATATTGCCTTTGTAAGAAAACATCAAAACACGAACTAAAACATATACAAAGTAAATGTAACACATAAGAGGCAAAATTATTAAGAGGACTACATTATGAGCAACAGACAACGTATTATGATTATACTTCAAACAATATCAAATTGTCAGAGCCAAGTCAACACTATAGCACTGTGCTAATAAGTACTTATGTGAAGCTTTTCAAAAAGGCAAATTATTTACGACCAAAAGTCTACCATGATTTTCCTGTAAAGAATTATGTATGCAAATGTAAATTATTCCCATGCACCCTGTATATTATATTACTGACTTCAACTATTTTTAATTAATAGAATATTATTATTATTTATTGTTTATTTTTTTTTGGTTAGAAGTGATTACAACTAGACGACAACATCCAATGCAATGACGTGAAATTGACAACAACTGCACTTACCATCGGAATTCTTTTTCAAAACACTTGTTTCTACCACCGAATCTTCACTAAAACAGGGATCTAAAGTTTTGCCATTTTGTATTATTTCTGGAAATGTACAGAAGAAGGCAGCAGAAAGTAATAAAAAATACAACAAAAAGTACTGTGGAACAAAGTGGCACCAAATAATCAACTTGAATTAAGAAAATCATAAACAAAGTACAAAATTAGAAATAAAAAAAAAAAATTCTCTGTATTTACTTAATTTTTTCATAACAATAACAACAACATTAATGAATGTAGTTATACACTACTAACTATAAACGTTAGTGACACGAGTGCATACGAATTAACGAACACTACATTTACAATTGTGTCGTAACAATAATTGAGGGGGTGAGTTGAAATGCTGCAATCCCCGCACTGCTGTTGCAACCCTGCGTAACTGCCAAAATTAAAATTTTTTTGCCAACATATTAGTTACGTATTTGTTTTGAAATTATTACAGACTTGAAAATATGCAAATTAAAATTTTTGATCTAAGAAAAATCACAAAAGAAAAAAAAAACGATAGCGACTAGTGGTATAAAACACAGTTGGTACTCGTAAGTAATGTGAGGAATGAGCATGTAATGAAAGTGTGCCGAAATCACTAAGTACTTATTAGTAACCATTATACTTCCTTGTGGTGTTTCGTCATAATTTAGTTAATAGTGATTTGCTTGGTGAATTTATGTATGAACTCTTAAGATGATGCGTCCACATTTTGACCGTTGTGAATTTTTGAAATTTGTTGCTATGATGAATACGACATATGTAAGTATGTATGTTTTAATTGCTGTTGTTTTAGTGGTGCAAGCAAGTTGTGTGTCTTACTACATACGATTGGATTAGTGGCTTTTGTTGGCAACTAAAACATACCCAAATTTTCCACAGATGTATTAATCTCTCGCATTGTACGCGTGTATTTGGTGATCTTTGACGGGCCTTGCGGTATAATGGTGTTTACCTCGCGCGGTGGCATATTCTGGCTGCGGTGCCGCCTTATGGTTGGGAGACGCGTTACGAATGAGGCATTGTGCTTAAAGCTAGATGACGCTCGTCTAAATTGATAGAAAAATATACATACATACATACGTACATAGAATCGGAAGTAGGATGTAGGCGCTACATACATACATAAAGTAGTAGTTTTGTATGATTTTAGAGTGAGTTATTAGTAACACTGACATGGTTACACGGGACTACACTAGTGACTACAAAGTATACAATTTTTTTATTTTTTATTAAAGTGTTATGTTTTGTATGTTCAATTATTGGCATTAGGCGCACACATTTTGACATGTTTGTATATTTTCTTTTTATTGGAAATATGCTTGAAACTGCTAAGGGCTATGCTAAACATGTTTGTATGTATTACATAAAGTTCTAAGGCACCTTAGCAAGTATGTAAGTGTACATGTGTTATGGGGGTCTTGAGCAATTGGGTTGTGTGTTCTATGGCACTTATGTATGTAGCTCTAAGAGTTCGTGTTCAAGTGTGCGCTGATTGTGGTGTACATACGAGGTTTGGTGTATATATGTAGTAGATATTCAATATTTTTTTTTTACCTATATTCACTTAAATTCTTAAATAATCTATCCCAATATTCAGAACTGTAAAAACAAAATAGATATAAAAATATATATACACAGTTGTAGTTATTTGTTGTAACCTATTGGAGAGAAAACTTAATGCCAAACAAATCAATAAAAGTTTTGTGTAATTAAATTTGAAACATATTTAACATTTCTTCGATCAAATGTCGTTTGTACGTATTTCAGTTCAGTGTAAACGTGCTGTAAGTGTTTTTGCGTACAGTGGTGTGTGGAAAAATTGCTGCGCACAAGTGAAGCGTTTCGGTGGTTGTGTTGTTGTGCTCTGACTTGGCTGTGCGCAAACGGTGTAAGGTGAAAACGTGTTTCTGGTGCCGTAGAACGCATTTGAATTTGCGCGTTTGTGTGTTTAGGGAACACTTTAGAGTGCGCCAAATAGAGTTATTACGTAGGTATAGGTATATTTTCGCCAGCAATACTACAATTAGGTTTCCATTTTGACTAGGAAAGTGGAAAGTATGTTGACAGTTTCTAAAGCGGTTAAGCGACAGTCTGGAGCATGCCCACATAAATGCACTCACTAGTTAATCTAAGCCTAAAAAGCTGTGTTTTTTTTTTTTCTTTTTTTTTGTGGAAAACTTGCTAGTTTTTGCTTATATGTAAGTTTGTGTTGTTTACTTACGAGGTGGGCGGACTTGGTAAAGGCACTTCGTGTACTTTCCAGGTGGCGATCGATATTGAATGTTCGTCCGCGGCGTAACAACGCCAAACGGCCTGTATGAGCGTGGCGGCCGGCTGCCGTCGCCGTATCATGTGCTTTTGCCGTTGCTGCTGCTGCACTTTCAAGGCGAAACCGCTGCCAAGAATGCCCTAAAAATACATACAATATATAATATGTATGTATGTATACAAAAAAGTGTGTTACATGGGGCACATGTGTAAAATGACAGACGCACAAAAACGCTAAAAATATTTGTGCTTGTAAAATGCTCAAACTAATCTTCAAGTACACACATAAAATATTTTTTAATGATAAGGGCAGCAAGTCGATGCTGCCGCACAATGTCAAGTGTACGCTTGTAATTGTTTTATATGTAAAGTCTGCGGCATAAAATTCGAATGAGTGCAGAGATATTTAGAAATTTAAATTTAAAAAAAAAAAATCAATTTCATTTGGTGATGCATTTTTGCATGATTTCTAGTTTCATGAATTTTTTATTTCATTTTGAAAGAACATTATTTATTATTTTTAATAATTGTTGGAGTAATTTTAGATCTGATAGATCTGAGATGACATATTTTTTCAGTCTAAATTCGTTATTATATCCTAAACAGGGTATGTTTGTAACACCCATGAAGAAACGCTGTATAAACGACCATAGGGGCGGGCTGAAATGATATAGCCATATGCGTCTGTATATTAACATACAAAACCTTAAGGTTTTTATCCTTCAAGTGTCTATCGAGGTTATATTGGGTAGTCGAAAGAGTCGTTCGTATTTCTAATCAGACTTCAAGTTATTTTTTTTATATTTATAATGAAGGTTAATGAACCCAATATGTACCAGTTTGGTCGAACATTCTTTGCCATTTTTCCGCTAGAGACATTATTCCATCAGTGTAAAGCTGGTTTCTGGTTTCTCGTCGAAAAACTGCGAAAAGTAATTTTCGTAGGCTTCTCTTGAAGCCAAATTTAGTGCATTAAGGGAGTTCTGCATTGATCGAGACAAATGTTATGCCGATGGTGCAAGGTCAGGGCTATATGGTGGATGCATTAAAATAACCCAGCCAAGCTCTCCCAGTCTTTGCCGCGTCATCAAAGATGTGTGTGGTCTAGCGTTGTCCTGATGGAAGACCCTTTCTGTTGATCCATTCTAGCAGGTTTTTTTCGATAGCTTGCTTCAATCTCATCAATTGTTGACAGTAAAATGTAGAATCAATCGTTCGACCAGGCTCTAGCAGCTCATAGTGGATGATTCCTTACCAATTCCCCCAAACACTCGGCATAACATTTCGAGGCGTAATTCCTGGCTTAGCGACCATTTATGTACTTCACCACACTTGAACCATCTTTTAAGCACATTACTGTCGTATTTGATCCACTCTTTGTCTCCTATTACCATTCGCTTCAGAATGGAAATCGATTTCAGCAAAGAATCGCAGATGTTAATTCTGTCCCAACATCGAGCTTCAAAATCGTTTGATAATGACTTTTTCAAAGATAAGTCGACCAGAGCGCTGGTGCATCTTTCGCATCGAAATTTCCAGAACGGAAGCGATCGAACCATTGTTGTGCTACACCAATTGATACAGTGTCCTCTCAGTAAACTTCACAAATTTTATTGGTGCAACGACATTTATTGACAAATTGGAAAAATAGTTATTTGACTACCCAATATAGACATATGTCATTGATGTTTTTTTAAAGCTTGGACCAATTCTTTGATTTCTGTATGAGAGAGCCGATTTTTTAATTTTAAATGACATGATCTTGCTGTTAGGTACAGTTCAATGATTTTAAGTAATATCTTTTATTAAGTTATTGCAAGTTGTAAAATTTTTTTATTTTTGTTTTCGCGACATATCGGTTAATAATATATAATATATATTCTATTGAACTTACCGCTGGCAATGCAAAGAACGAAATGCCCAATAACGCGCAGAAGGACGCAATTAATTTGCCCTGCCACGTTTCGGGCACCATATCACCATAGCCCACTGTACACAGAGTGATCTTAAGTAAAGAAATATATATATTTAGCTTATAGGTGTTAAATTATATACCAAAAGTGTATAATTTTACTTACTACACCCCACCATAACGCCTGTGCGAAGTTACTAAATTTTTTATTGACATCTTTTTCCATTAAATAAACGAGGAATGATGCAAATATTAGCCCTAAGAAACCTATGTACATTGTCGTTATGAGTTCCTGTAAAAGAGAGTGGAAATAGAAGACTTGTTATTTATACGAAGTAGTTTAAAAAAATTATTACATTTTTATGCTCTGTTTGGAATGATATATTTATTAAAAATGTAGTATTTTTCATTAAAGTTTCGCAAATTTTTCAAATGCATTATTTAATCGTCAATAAATTGTAAATATTTCACCTGTCTATGTGCGTAAACGACGCTGCCCAGCAACTTCCACGTGCCGCCACGACGATCCATGCGCACCATGCGCAGTATTTGAAAGAAGCGCAGCCCCCGAAGTGCACTTGTTGCGAACACCTGACCCGAGGTGCCCATGCCCAACACCACCGACGAGGCGGCTATTGTTATAATATCTGCGAAGTGAAAAAAAAAACCCACACACACACAAACAAAAAAGGATATGAATTAATTAACGGTTGGCTTAATTTAGTTGACGCGGTTGGTGTTTGACTTGCCTATAATACAAAAGGGTCGTTTCACGAATTTCAGACGTCCCACACATCCTTGATAACGTGAACGGCAGCCGGATGACCACAGTCTGTGTGTTGTCGGTGTTGTTGTTGTGTATGCGTTCATGTTTACGGGAACGGTCGGGAAGCATCGGGCGAATGAAAAGGAAGAAGACGACACAAATATGAAAAAAATGCGCATGGTGTCTAGTAGAAAGCAATTATAGTAATTAGTTTCAGCATTTTTTGTTGTATTTGCATATTTGTTGTAGAAATCTATATTTCCGTATTTATAAGGAGTTGTAGGTACCGGAAAGGTGGGTGCAGTTTAGCAGTACTTTCAACAACTAATGCGAATTAGTGTTGCTATTGTTTTTGTTGTAATTTTCTACAACTGCACTCGGCGTGTAATCGATCTTCGCCAACACATCCTTTACAGTTAGACACACCTGTGAAATGCGCTCCTGTTCATCATAAGTGTTGATAAGCACAACTTACGTGGAGTTTAAGCGAATTAATTTGAGTATGGCGTTTAGGATGAAAGTTTGTATGCCATTTGAATAGAATAATCCAATTGGGTCAAGGTTAGACAAAGAAGCGCTAGGTTCATCCTCAAGAGGATATCACATACCTTAACTTATTACAGAAATAAATTTGTGCTTTACATCTATTCAAAATGTGGTTATGTCCATTATAATTAGTGCTCAGTAACCTATTTTTGTCGGACCCGCCTCTCAAATAGAAAGTGTTCCACGTTCCAGCCGAAGGTCACAATATTTTGATGAAAGTTCACTATTAATACTATGCTCAAGCTGAACGAACATGCTAAATGGGGTTTGTCCGATTTAAAAGTGGTGATAATGCCTTGGTGGTGAACGAGGGTAAGACGAAATATCTCCTGTCGTCGAATTCGCGACTCGGCTCCCACGTCATTGTTGACAGTCATAACTTCGAAGTCGTAGATATTTTCGTCTATCTTGGAACCAGTAATAATACCAACAACAACGTCAGTCACGAAATCCAACGCTGAATAACTCTTGCAACAGGAGCAACTTCGGACTGAGTAGGCAATTGAGAAGTAAATTCCTCTCTCGACGAACAAAGACCAAACTCTATAAGTCACTCATTATTGCCGTCCTGCTATATGGTGCACAGGTTTGGACGATGACAACATCTGATGAGTCGACGTTACGAGTCTTCGAGCGAAAGATTCTGTGGAAGATTTATGGTCCTTTGTACATTGGTAACGGCGAATATCGCATTCGATAGAACGATTAGCAGTACGAAATATATGCCAACATTGACGGAAGTAATTCAGCAAATTAAGACTCTGTGCTACCGCTGGCTAGGTCATGTCATCCGTATGGAGTATTCAACAAAGTATCCATCGGGGGAAACATAGGAAGAGATCAGGTGGAGAAGGACCTGGCTATACTTAGAATCTCCAATTGGTGCCAAACAGCGAAAAGGAAGAACGAATGGCGCGCTGTTGTAAACTCGGCTATAACCGCGTAAGCGGTGTCTACGCCATAAAAGAGAAGAATAAGACATGTTTTTCTTAAAACAGTTAAAATTTTGGAAAAAACTTCACGAATATAATTATAGCCACTCATATCGGAAAATAAGGTTCCCAAAAGACATTAAACTTAACTTAAAAGTAAAGAGGAACTGATTAATGATTTGTTGTAGAGTTAAAAAGTACGGTGGATATAAGAACGATGTTTTATCATAATATATCATAAATGGAAAAGTTGGACGATTTTAGGGCAGTTTAAGGCTTACAGAGTTCTTGATAAATGCTGAGAAACGAAAAGTTGCTCAAAAAGACAGTACTCACGAAACAGATAGTTTAAGTTTCAACTTGGTGAAGGCAAAAATTAAGATAGACTGACACTATAGTATGGAATAACATTAGCAGATTTGACTTTATGTAACTTCTAAGGTAGTTATTCATAACTATTAAGTTGGAGCAGCGTTGCAACTTTTATTATAATAAGCTATTTGTAGTAGACACCAACAAATATTTCACACTCAATTAGATTAGTTAGATGCTGCCGGCGATATTCAATATATAATCATCTGTAAATTTTCATTTAAAATAATGACTCACCTGAAACAGAACTCCATCGAAAACCATATTACTACTAATATCTCCATACGAAATAATATATAAATTGCATCTTTCTCGTACTCTTCGATCGTGGAGAAGACGCTTAAAGCTAAGCAAGTGAATACCATAAAAAACCTATGAACAGAGAGAAGATAAAAATTACGATTGTACACGAAATTACTTTATGGACTTGCGCAACGTTATGCGGTCTATTTACACAGTACTCATATAAGCGCTTGAGGTATGTATATGCATGTATGTACGATGTGTGAGTATATAAGTTTTTCATTGATATAGGAATAAAATTTCATGAACGGCATAGCGTAATTTATTCAAAGCATGCCGTTTGCCAAGGAAAATGCCAACCAAAAAATAATGGAATGCAATAAAATCGACAAAAAAATGATTGAATTGAATTATGATAATACTTACACCATGATGTGATACAAAACTGCAGGCAGTCCGCGCGGTCGCTCTAAAAAATTATATACACGACTTTGTAACCGCCTATAGCGGGCGTCACGGCGTGTGCCGCGATTGTAGGTCAGCGGCTTCCCTATGAGTGACATTCGCGGTCGAAGATGTCCGTTCGCTGGGTTGGACTTACATGATCTGCAAAATAATAAAAATTATTAATGAATCCATCTATTAACCCTTCTTTTGGATATAGAATTTATTGGTAAGCTATGCGTTTCGTCATTCCACATTCATACAAATCCATAGAGTATCCTTTGAAGAGCTTTGCTTGATTCCAATGAAAGCGTTTCTCATAGAAAATGATCATCTCATTGTCGGGATCCATGTCGCATCACTGCTTCTTATGATTAATCTTCCCTGCGGTAGATTATTTCACAAACAACACAACACAAAGGTAAAACGATCCCTCCTGAATATACCCACAATGCGCTGAATGCAACTCCGACGCATACGACAGTCTGCGCGCGACTTGAAAGCTACGCTTTTCGCTGAGCCAAGCTCGGCTCATTTAGGTACTCAGAATACATCACAATATTTGACAGTTATTTACCTTAAAATGCAAGTGTTAAACGGCGAGTAAATTCAAATCGGCCGTAAAGCAAATAAGCCCAATTTGAAAGGCACCCAAAACAAACACAAAAATTCACACAAAACGCGCAATTGTTGGTATATTTCTTCGTTTTTTTTTTTCGTTTAAATTTGTTTACTTTAGTAGACTTTTGCCAAATTGTTGCTGGAGCTCATTAGTCACGCACCTCATCAGCTTGTGTCGTCCGTACGCGACTAACCGCTCGGGAATAGTAATTTTTTGTATCTAATGGAACATGCAAATTTAAGTTTACAACTCAATTAACACCTTCGAGCTGGAAGATGATGAGTCGTCGGGGAATGACGCTCACTGTGCTTCCTTTTACTCTTACAAAAGTACCGAAGTTGTTGTTTGTGCGAGAAGGCGTGTTAGAGTGAAGATAAGATTTGGTTGAATTTTTGCTTAGATAAGCAAGAAGTGAAAAGAAATAGAAACTGTGATCATTACAAATGTGTTTTCATATGCATAGTAGTATTTGGTGCAGCTAATATTTACTTAAAGTCAATAAGTGAATTTAACAGAGTTGCCAAGAGTTTAGTTTTGAAAAGTACCTAAATGTTGTTAGTTAAGTCAAATCATCAGTATATGGGACAAAAGTTTGACCTATATATGTTAATTTAGCTTAGGTTAGCCATCTTCGGCTTTGTGAAGCCATAGAATAGAAGAACTCATGTGTTCGAATTTCGAAAAATTAGCATGGACGCCAATAGGGCAATGGCCTATTAAAAGCACCACAACTAGGGAGAAAGGGCTTTTGCGTCAGCGCATTTACCGATGGGGGCCCAGTGCTGGAGTACCGACTCGCTCCCATTTTACCGATAGCGGGTCTAGGCTGCAACCTCGGCTTGGAAAACACTGCAATAGTCAAGAAGTTTGAAGCTTGAGTTGATAGAGAGCTCCTGATAGCAAACCCCTCCATCAACTTTCTCCCCAAGCTTTGGCCCATTCGTAAAGAAACTCACTATATCTATTATGTTGTATTTAAAAAAGGTATGGACTTTTTATATTCCTTTTTACCACGAAAAGGCTCTAAGAGAGGTAACACTGTATAACTAGTCTCTGATCGTTGTATTGAAACTACCCAAAAAACAGTTTATTCCCATATTAAAATTTTCTTTACATGTCAACTCCGAATTAATTGTTATTGTTGTTTTTCTATTTGTTAGTAAATACTTGGGGCTAGCAGATAATTTGTTAATTATGCATGTATTTATTTAGGATTTCTAGGAAATATTTTCGGTCGTATATGTTTTCTCTATTCACTGGCAGTTGTTAATTTTGACCCTTTTTCCAATAGATGTTAATGTTATTAGTTTTATGATAAGTGAATCGTAATAACAAATATATAATTATTAACACATTATGTGTATATTAATAATAATATCTATTTCTGTATGGTTTGCCTTCAAACATAGTAGATTATTTGGTCAGATCAATATCAACACAATATTTAGAGGAAGCACTTTCAGGAAGGCATACCCATTACTAATTGAGAATCAGCTAATAATTGTGTAGGGTGTTTATTTAGAGGTGTGGAAACTCCAAAATTAAGATAGCAAAATCGGATATCAAACTAAACACAACTGCTTGGCATCTATGATTCGAAGAATTATGTACATACCGGTGTGGTGTGCATGTTAGAAGCTATGTATATTGGTTTACGCAATGGCACCGAATATACCGTTCATAGGTACATTTCTTATAACTCAAGGTGAATAAAAAGACCTTTATTTTAAGTTTGATTGGTGAGTTGTAGGGCAGCTATATATATATATATGCACGGAGCTTGTAGTTCATCCCTTGACAATAGTATATTCACGAAGATGTCTTGTCAAAAAANAAAAAAAAAAAAAAAAAAAAAAAAAAAAAAAAAAAAAAAAAAAAAAAAAAAAAAAAAATCCATACAAGAACTCGATTTTAATCCGTCAGTTTGTATGTTAACTTTATTTTGACAAATAAGCAGCTCCTTGAGGGGCAAAATACCTGAAAAAATTTCAGAACAAAAGCTAGATCTTTAGCTTCTGTTTCGTATACTATACTCGTATAAGGTCTCCGAGGTTACCTTCTGAGTTTTTCAAACTTCATGGCAGGCAAACTTAATATACCATGTGAAGGGAATAAAAATACCTGTTTAGTTAGTTCGAACAAATAAAAAAAAAGAAAAGAAAAAAAAAAACAATCAACTGCATTGAAATCAAGATTATTTGTGGTCATTGCAATACTAATAATCTTAAAACACAAATTACGCATACTACAATCCGGTCATCGTATGCGTACCACATTACTATGCTCACAATCAAGAAGCGCATTGCCATAAAAACGCGGCTTCAACGAACGTGCAAGCTCTATTTCGCACATTCATATGTTTATATGTACATATGTATCTAATTAGCTTTCAATTCCCTGTAGGAATACAGAGCTTAGAAAATTAGATTTTTTAAATGTGTGAGAGTAGTTTACTAGGGTGAGCTATTCTAATTTGTATGAACATACACTCTTTGGAGACTGTAATATTTATAACTCTACTATACATGAGTAATCTGTAATACACGTACACAAGCACCTACAATATAATACTTTAACATTAGTCATAACCCTAACTCATAACTAATATTTGATAATTAAATGTACAAATTAATTTAATCCCTCAGCCGAAGGCCCTGTTGCTAGTGCTGTTATATTTTATAGGTAGTATAATTATTCATAATTGTATTTCCTTTAATAAATAAATAAATAAAAATAAATTTGTATTTTGTAATAATAATAGAAAATTAAACATTATTTAAATGACATCAAAAGCGTTGACAATAGGAAAAAATAAAAAAAAATTAAACTAAAATAAAATAGGGGATAAGTTTAGAAATGCTCAAGTTGATCCGAGTAATTGTTTTGAGATACAGTCTTGAAAAGTAGCACGTTTGTATTCAGTCACATAACATACGTAGGTTTACGGGTTTCAAAAAATTTTTTTTTTGTTTTATTAAATTTCACAACACATACTAATTTTTCAAGTTTATCTAAGTAATAGTTTCGGAGATGTAGCCTTGAGAACTTGTGCGCTCGAGGCTAGCTAGGCTAAGTGCGCCGTCTTTAAACGCGGTTTTTTCGAAATTGTGTGTTTGGAAGTCGGTTGGCAAGATTTCTCAAGAACTAATCAACCGTTCTTCATGGAATTTTACATAGGTTTTTGAGATAGAATTCTTAAAGACTTGGACGAAAGATTTTTTTCGATTACAGCTATTTGAAAATAAAATGTCGCGAAAATTTCATTGAAATTTTAATACTTTTGTAAAAATGTCTACCAAATTCTAATTTTAGTTGTTTTCCTTTGTCCAAGTTCTAAGTTAAGGTTTTAACTAAAACTCGTATGTATAAAAATCCTGTTGAAAAATTTCATTTATTGTGTGCAAAAAAAAATTTTGAAAAAATGCTGTTTTTTACCTTAGGAAACTCGTGAACTACTAAATCAAAAAGTTCTACACAAGTCTTCAATATATTATTTGCAGGGTCTTGGGCGAAAGAGTTTTTTTGAAAACGTCTCCCAAAACACAATTTTCACATTTTTGTTGTTCATCTAATCTTCATCTAATACCTAGTTTAAGGTCATAATTAACACAAATATTTTTTTCTTTTTTACTTCGAATGATCCTGTAAAGAGTTGTGCTGCCAACGCGAATGCACCTTTTTTTAGAGAGACCGCTGAAAATTTCGTCGAAATGGCTGAGTTTTGAATATTTCCTTACCATTGTAAAATGTATTTCTATGGAATAATAAAAATATTGAAAAAAATGATGAAAAAATATTATACATTTATTAAAAACAGGCCGTTTTTCGCTCGAAGAAGCCCATGCAAACCCTTAATGTAGTATTTTTTCTTAATTATAAAAAGTCCTAATTTTTAGACTGTTCCACTAGGTGTGTGTCTTAAACAAGACAATATTTTTATATACTTACAATATTTTATTTCGGTAGATCGCTACCCTATTCAAATCATTTTATTGACCTCAGCTGTTACAGCTCGTAAATTTTCCTACAGGGTGGAATCTAACAATTATGAAGCTTATATGCTAAGTTCGGCATTGATTGGTACTAAAACTTTTACATATGTTAAGCAATATACTACATAAAATGCATATTTAATAATAATTTAATAACATACTTGCTGGAGTAGCACTTGTTCTTGCAACACCTAATTGATCTGCCGCCTGCAAATCATTATTGACAAACAAAGAATCAAACAAGTTCAAAAGCACCCACACACTCACTTCAAATTTATATATGTATATACATATGTATATATACATATATGTATATGTATGTATGTAACAACAAAGAAGACGGAATTAACTTTATTGCTGCAGTACTAGTATGGTCATTGCTCGTGAGCGCCACTGCCCGCACCCCTTGCGGCAGCGCTACGCCCCTTAATGCTCACGATCGCCCGAATTGCAAAAATGTTGCGCAAATCAGTTTTTGAAGCTGATCAATTATGCGCAGCAATAAAAGCCAACAAAGAAATAAAAAATTAGTATAATTTTTTCATTTTTATTTTATTATTCTTATTATTTGTATATTACATACGCACGCGTACACACACACACACATGTATGTATGTATGTATGTACGCGCATATTAATTCATATAGCACGCTTGAGTACCACAGCATTTTGTTTTTGTTTTGTTGTTGCTACCATTCCTTCAAATACAAGGTACCTTTAAAACTACATATTCGTATATTAACTTTACAAAATATTTACATTGTCCTATATAATTAAAAGCATCGCATCATATTCAGCTGCAATAAAGTCGTTAAGTGTATATATGTTTGTGTGTGTATGTGTGTCTGTATATATTTAGAATAGGTATGCCTACTGCGTTTATTTCTTCTCATCGATAATGATTTCATCGCCCGCTTGTATATTATAACTGTACAGTCGCTTATTGGGGTATTTCATTAATTCCGGTCCGAACTCCTTGAAATCTTGATCGACATAATACAAACGCATTTTATTTGCTGGCAAATCGATCAGTTTCTCCAACCTCGTCTTCAGATCGCCCACAGTGCAGTAAACGTCGAGCAGGCGCGTTTCCGTCTTATCCTTATAGGTAATGAATACTTTTAGGCGTTTTTCAGGCTTAAGATTTATGTTAACTAACGGATCTAGTTTGCCATGTTTCGCTACCAATTCGTCGTAGCGCTTCGGACGCTCCCATTCGGGCTTATCCATATAGTGACGTATAAAAGCGCGTTCGGCATCTTCGCGTTCGTCGGCGCTGATCACGCCACCGCCGTTGAGTAGACTGACATTCGGCAAACGGGCAATT
Source organism: Bactrocera latifrons (assembly GCF_001853355.1). Classification (NCBI taxonomy): domain Eukaryota; kingdom Metazoa; phylum Arthropoda; class Insecta; order Diptera; family Tephritidae; genus Bactrocera; species Bactrocera latifrons. The sequence goes on from NW_017534564.1 coordinate 356,463, forward strand.
AGCAGTTGACGACGTTCGTGTTCGGTGCACTCCAGACGCTCCCACAGCGGCCAGTTCTTAACACGCAAATTGTGCAATTTCGGAAATTTCGCAATCTGATCGATATCATCCCAAGCGCTTATGTTCGAGTAGCTGAGATTGAGAAATTGTAGATTGTGAAAATGCTTATGCGGACATTCCGTTTTATTGGACATTTCGACGTCTTCTTTGCAGACGGGCGTGCAGTCATTGTTATTGGTGGAACACGCGCCCGCTGCTATTGGCGCACCGGCACCGGCACCCGCATCAGCTTGTATGGCTTTGATGGGACAGTCGGCGAGCACTAAATTCTCGAGGCTGGGAAATACGCGTCCCAAGCGGCAAATTTCGAGCCAACTTTCGACGGGATTGCCGGTGAAATGTAGTGTTTTCAGTTTTCGATGTGGTTGTATGCGCTTACAGCGCGGTTCGGTGTAGCTGCCAGTGGGGGAAGTTGGTGTTGGTGGTGGGGTTGCGGGTGTTTCTGTTTCTGTTGTAGCCGCCGCTGCTGTTGCTTCAGCTGTCGTTATTGTTGTGAGGGTTAATTTGTGTGAGTCACTTTGTTTGTTGTTGTCGTTACGCCCGTTGCACTCGGTTACCTCGTCGCCAACGACAGCATGCGCCGCTTTGACGGCAACATCATCCTCGCATTCATCCCCAGCACTCGCACACTCGATTGAATCGATAAGCACCTCTTTGTAGTCATTCAAACTGAGATGTAATTCCTCTAATAATGGCAAATTGTCCAACAACACTTCAACACATGGCCAATCTAGGTATGTGCCGTTCAATACCATGCTCCTTAAACTGTTCGTGGGTAAGGTGGTTGGATTGCATATTGGCCCGACCAGATGGTTTTTGCTCAAATTGAGAAACTCCACACGCGGCATATGCTCGAGTATGTGGAAGACCTCTTGCCAGTCGTTGAGCTTATTCTGTGCCAGATCTAGTTCGCGCACGCGGCGACATTTCTCTTTTATGGCTTCGAAATCGCCCGCAGAGTCAATGTCACAATCGTTCAATACCAGCAATTCGGGTACGCTGACCAGCGGTGGCAGACGTGGTATATAAATGGATATGAGGCTCTTTTCTGTTTCAGCAGCTGCATCGTGGTCGTTTAGATTCTCTAATTGACAATCGGTGAAATATTTTCGTTCCAATGCTTCCAGTAGTGATGGCATATTGATGACTTTTACCCGCACCCGTATCCGCAAAACAAAGGCTCCTACGACTATCGCTATAATGAGTATAAAAGCTCCTACAGCTACCTCTAATGTGGTGGCTACGACTGCGACTGCGACTAAAAGTGCAAGCACTGCTCTTCCTGTTCCAGCGGCTGTGGCTGCTGCTGCTGCTGGTGCTCTGACTCTGACACCACCTCCAAAAGCTTCCGCGCCTGCATGCACTCGCTCCGACAGCGATGACGATATCGTTACCGACACCGACCACTATGTACGATGAATCGTCGTGGACACTTGAGTTTTGGCACATATGAGCAAAATGCATTCGTGGGCACTCGCTGCAAGGCGAAGCCAATTGCTGGCTTTTGCTGTTGTTTTATAACTTTGTCTCGTTCGTTTCTCGCTTTACGCTTGGTTTCCAAAATTGCACTCGAAATCCCTTTTTGCTTTTGTGTATGTATTTCAGATTTTATGTCGTTTACAATATATTTTGTTTTCACTTCTTTCAAATCGTTTTGCTTTTGTAGCGTTCTGTTTATTCATATATTTTTGTTTTACTCGCTTTTCATTTCTTCAAGCAACGGCAATGCTTGTGATTGTATGTGACGTAATTTTCATCGACAATTGTAAAAATGAAATTGTAAAAATTGTATAAATTTCTATTGCGCACTAAATTAATTTTGTAATGTTTTGAACAAAGAAAACAAATGCAGACTAAATTGCTGCGCGCTGTTGCCTTCACTGGTTCACTGGCTCACTGAATGTTTGGTGCCTGCTGCTAATACACCAGTCACTGCTGTTTTCTGTTTTCGTAGCTTTTTTCTTGTTTATTGTTATTGTTTTGTTGTTGTAATCGCACTACAGCATTTTAAATGGCACACCGCTCACCACCCCTAGATATTCCTCGAACGTGGCCGTGCTACTCGCTGAGCGATTTGCGTTTTCATTTACTCAGCGGAACACAGGCGAGAGAACACACGTAAATTGTCTGTATTCTGGCTTTTTGTGTAGGTCGTTCGCTGGTTGTTTGACTGGCTGGCTTTCTAGAGTACAGGGGCGCCACAACCACCTCGGCGGTTTTGGAATTTAGAAAATCAGCTGCGCCGTGCCAGACCAAACAAAGCCAAATGTACTGGAAACAAAGAAAATAATGAACGAGTGTGATGGGAGGCGTATGACAGCAGAGGAGAATTATGAACTTTTAGGGATGGTAGAGAAAAATTAAAGTGTTTTTAAAGTTGGAAGACACATGTATTTTGTGGAACAGGTTTTCTTAGGAAAAGTGTTATAAAAAACATCGATAAATGTTGCTGCCCGTAAGAACCATTAGATCTTTTGATGTCTTTTGATAAATTAATTTGTAATGCTATATATTTATAATGTTTTAAGAACTAGTTATAAACTATGGCAAGTAGGTAGGTAAGTAGAGTGGTTGTCTAATGACGCACCTTGTCAGTTAGGAGTCCCATTGAGATAAAAGGTGGACTAAAGTCGCCCCACTCTATTGGCTTTTCTCTGAACCACCAAATTATTGATTGTGTCTAAAATTAATAATATATTATTATGAAAATGTGAATAGGATTAGCCTCTAAAGTATGCTTAAGTGTTTTTATTAATTTTCTAAATTGATATTACATATCAAAACCATGATGTATGAGAGTTAAGTGATTTTTGTCGTGATGCGTCTTATATGTCGGCCTACATGACACTCTCCGAGCTATAGTCGCTGCCTGCATTCGCATTTATTTATGTAAATTCATTGAAAACACATCTGTGTGACGACCTTCAGGCCAAGAATAAAACTTTTCGAGATGTGTTAAATAAAAAAAAAAATCGAAAGTAGCATGCTTGCAAGAAAAACAAAAACATGGGCAACGTAATATATCTGTGAGTGCAAAAACTCATAGATATGCATACATAGATGTCTATATTATAGAGAATAATGCGAAAAAATATACATTTGTATACTATAAAGCATGGTTGATGTCACCATTAAATGATCGGCTGCTAAATATGCCTATGGATTGGTCGCCAATAGTCAAATGCAATAAATAGATACGATACGAACTGTAACAGATCTCATTTCGTATTTCATTCTCTAAATATATACACTTATGCAAAGGAATTAAGTTTCGGCGGCCCAAACGTCGTGCCAGACCTTAACTGTGAAGCGCTGAATGCACCACCGTTTGTAAACTAGTTGGAAAAGCAGTTATGAGCATCGGTGTATTAGTCATCTGAGTTAAGTAGACGAACACGGTAACGAATGGCGTTTGAGAGAACGACAAATCGTTAGAGTCGGTTAACGAAGCGAAATGTGTGTATGAATGTACGCACACATACTCAATTGCAACTGTGAACTCTTGCAGAATAGTTAGATATATAAACATTAAATGCATCACACCGCACTATCTCGATGCCCAGACAAAGGCACCTAATTCCCACAGCTTATAAAGCATTTTGTTTCGCTATCTAGTACGTGTGTATGTATTTATTTATATAAATGTATAGTCTCAATCGGCAAGTTAATGCATCAATCGTTCTAAATGCATATTTGTAAATATCTGTGTGTGTGTATCTATTTCATTTATACTATATTAACTTGAAGTTGAATTTATTTTCTTTTCAAAAATTGTAACATTTCTGTTATCGCCTGGTAGTGCATTTCCATTGTTTTTAAAACCCGTAAGTATCTACCTATCTATGAAGTACTTTCCATTTATTTATTGACTTGAGCTCTTCCACATAATCTCTCTCTATCTAATGCAAAATTACGACTTTTGTTTATGTTTACTCGCATGAGTTGGTGTGACCCATTAGAAGCAAAGCTCACCTGGTTCTCTCTACTCGTTGTTACGCTTCTATTCTACTCACCAGCATTAGGTACATGTTTTGGAGCAGCGGTAGCAGTAGTGGCATTTTCGCACTAAAGCTTTTTAACAGCTGATTCACGAAAGCACATTTAAAGTGTAAACTTTAGCGTCGGCCGCCAGTTCACAAGCACAGTGGGGCGGTTCAACAATTCAAGTATTTGTTTATTATATATATTTTAATGTTGCAATTTTAGTACTAATTATTAGCTTTTTGGAAATAAGTGTAATATTTTATGATATTTGGATTTTTCATACTCGTTTTGCTTGCTCTTTACCGAAATACTCTTTACAAAGTAAGTGAGTAAATGTAATGAATTTAAATTTTTAATGCGGCCATATTTTGAAAGAAATTATCTGTTGTAGCCGTCATATGTGCAGCTAAATGCTTGTTTATATAAGTTAATTATATTTTAAATTCGTATATTTAAATACAATAATATTTCTTAAGTGGAAGATTTTATTTCTTGTAAACGAAAATGAGTATTTATAAATTTATTCTTTTGTAAATTTTAAGATATTTTCTAACAGCAAGGCAGAAAGGCTAAGCTCGATCGGAACCGAACCGAACATTAAGTACTATTTCAAATTGTGAATTGTTTCAAAATGACTGAAAGAGAGATCTATGCTTGTATATCCGATTTTAATATCTTCTTATAAAATTTGATCCGGATTGGGCCTTTTTGAAAATTGTCTTGCTGGCACCAGTGAGATAATGATGATATGAGATCTCAACATCTCTTATGGATCGATTCAACTATTTTAGTTAATGTTTTGGGTATGAAGCATGTCATTACTGGTGACAAAATATGAGTTTATGAAAGTAAATTTTGGAACTGTCCAACAATCTAGCGAACGTCGTTTCAAGAATGTGCCCTACGGTAAAAGTAGAATTCGAAGTCTCACAACACCGAGGTTTTTGACTGGTGACGAGATGTGGGCTTATGAATATAAAGTCGGTACTCCAACTTAACTTAAACTTAAAATTCACTGAAAGCACCAAATGTCAATAGAGCTGAGGCTTCAATAGAGACGCCACAAAAGTAGACCGAAAGATACAGTAAGTGACGACACATTTTTTTGACATTTATTTTCAGTAAGGTTTGACATTTCATCATGGAAAGATATACTTACGTTGGAGCAAAGAGTCAAAATTGTTAAAATTTACTACAGAAAATCGGAGTCAGTGGTCTCAACTTTAAGAGCGCGACGTCCAATTTATGGTCGTCATAATCGTCCTGTCAGATCAATAATTGAGCGATTAGTGGCAAATTTTAGTCCACAGGCACAGTTCAAAATGTTCCCAAATAAATGTCCATAGTGTCGAGAATATTGCTGCTGGTAGCGCATGAATTACGGAAGACCCAATCAGTCTCTCACTCGTCATTTTAAAGCGTTGTGACGTCATTGTTGCGAATTTCGCTAAAATATCTTGGCCTACATCCTTACAAGATCAAATTGGAGCAAGAACTGAAGCCGCTTGACCACTAGAAACGTTATATGTTCGTTAATTGGGCTGAGCAACAACTTGAAAGTGATCCGGATTTTCATCAAAAATACTCATCAGCGATGAGCCTCATTTCTGGTTGAATGGTTTCGTCAATAATCAAAATATGTATGTGTTGTTAGTCGGTTAGCAATCCACATGTGGTTTGGTGTGGTTGATGGGCCAGCGGCGACATTGGTCCTTACTTCTTCTGTGACGGTCAAGATCGGTACTGTGAATGGGAAGCGCTACCGCCCAATGATAACCGAATATTTTTGACCCGAATTGGATAATTGATGACGTTAAAACCATGTATCTTTTGTCAGTCCGGGTCATAATTGATCACCATGTAATGACTCATGGTCAATCTGTGAGTAACGAAGTTTAGAAATTATTTAAAGGCCAGCATATAAAGTTCTATCCTGTCTACATTTTAATCGGAAGTATGTAAAGTACATAGCATACATTACGTCTTACATTTTAGAATCTTTTGCTCAGAGACTTCAAATTTGTTTGCCACTTATTCCAATTTAACGTTCACTTTCAAATCTTCCAAAAACTAGTTTACAAAGTTCAACACACCATTAGACAATCAAAAGTTACCAGACGTACTCGTACGCTTAGGCACATCTCAACGGGTGTTTGACTTTTCTTTTCAGCAGTTGCTTCGTTTTCTGCTCCGTCGCGCCAGAGACGTCCGGTTGCATGCATGGCAAATCATTCGTACCAAAACACAAACAAATGATTACCTTCTGGGTTCGTGGCATTCGGTTGTAAAGATGATAATGATGACAACAACAACAATAAAACAGAAAACAGACGACAATGGCAGTGCAGGAAGCGCAAGGCTGCATGGACAACTAGGTGTTGGTGGCGGCGTGTCTGTCACGTAAGCTGATGCGTTGCAATTAAGCGTAATCATGTTTTGCGACTCTATCCTGGCAAATGGAAATAGCATGAATGGTAAAAGGATATTTAGCGCGCAAAAGGATGAACGTAAGCGCTAAAAGAAAACTGGGTTAATGCGGGCAATTAAGTTGCACGACTATATAGTCGCTTTTTCAGCGCCGCTTGTGGAGGCGTCCCCGGGATCATAACCGTGTTGAAAAACAGACAATAAACATTGTTGGTGTAAGCTGTGAGTGGGTATAAGGAGAATATAAGCAGATTTGCGCCGTTTTGTTGTGAACAACAGCTGCGGAAGTGCCTAAGCGCCCAGACGCTTAGACAAACAAAAACAAATTTATTAGAGTGCATTGTGAGCTATAACTGCAGTAAGAGCATTATAATACAAATAGCCACACTCGAATGACCTTGACTGGAGGCCATACAATGAGAAACGACTATAATTAAAATTAATCATAATTACCAGCAGGCACATAAGAGTCTGGTAAATATGACTGCGCGTACATTCATAAGTCGATATGTGGTAATATACATACACGATTACTTATGAGCTAATATTTTTACAAGCGATACGTTAATTCTTGTAAAAAATAATAATACATATATATACATATGACAATATGTACATGTAAGCTTGTCTACACATGCAAACACATATGTATATGCATATGTCTAGGCCACTTACCGAAAAATTAAATTGACTATTTACGCTCAGTGCGTTTTTAGCTGTGCTCACTTTGACGGGCTTTCAACGAAAATTTGGTACACATATGTACATATGTATGTATGCATGTGTGCATCAAAGTTAGATTGTTGCTTATTTGGCTGACTATTATGCCAAAATCAAATTCTAACTTATGTAAGATGATTTATTGCGGTTATGAAAAATAAAGACTCTCCTTAATTAGTAACAATAGAAAGGCCTAATGGACTATATAAACAAATTTCCAGCGCCGATAAAGTTAATGGTATGATAAAAATTTGCTAAGGTATAGCCAGTGTGATAGCTTCAAAAAAGTGATTTTTGGGAATTCACAAAAAAAATATATATATATATATATATATACTACTGTGGCAATTGTTTAAGAATTTGGTATATTAACACATCTTTTTTGAAGACTCAATACAGGGGTTGTCCGAAAAGTAATAGGACTGAGTCGATTTAAAAAAATTTATTGAAATAATCATTAAAATTCGATTGAAGACGTCACGTAAGGCATTCTCTGGAATAGTCATGAGAGCCGAGGAGCATGCTGCTGAGATCCCCTCTGTCATCTCAAAACTCGGAAGATTGCCTCATTTTCTCGAAAACATACCCAAAGATTCATGATTCGTCGCCCATGATTACGTTATTCGAAAATTGTGTGTCATTTTCACAGATGTTCAAGTTTTCTTGCCACACTTCCACTCGCCACAATTTCTGATCCTCAGTGAGCACTTTTGGGACTATCTTCGCCACACTTTGCACATGTTCAATGTCATGAACCGTAGGTTTTGATAAATTTAATATTTTAGTAATCAAACGAATACTTATTCGATGGTCTAAGTTAAAAACTTTGCTTGGAACGACGCAGGTCTCCCAGCACGGTCTTCATCAACGACCTCTTCCTGGCCCTACAAAAAGGCCTGGTGTCACCGAAACACTTTTTGCTAAAATAACATCCGAGTAAGTCTGCTTGATCATATCAAACGTCTCTGTGCTCGGAGAGAACTGACCAGCCGCTCGTTCGTTAGCTGGGAACGCCCTCTACTGAATCCAGTCGATGCGCGCACGCTCTGAAGTACAGGAGCGGCAGAAGAACTTTCCTGACAAACCCTGTGTAATTTTTGAAGAAAACAATTAAATATATTTCGAGTTACAAGCGACCTCTTAGGTAGCTCTTTTTATGAGAATCGGAACACGAAGAAAAAATGTAGTTTTGAGTAAATCGTGTTGAAAGACTAATTGATGAAGCTGATTAAATTAAATTTTAGAAAATTATAATTCAAAAGTGGATATGGTTCTCAGTATTGGGCAGTGATCTGATCTGCTGTAGCGAGTTTAAAGACCGCCGTTAAGTTATTTTTTGACTCTTAAATACAAAGCGATCGTCATTTTGCACTCTGATCGATATCTTTGAATGATTTTACATATGAAAGTAAAAAAATAAAATTTCGTGCTGAATTCGATGCAATAAACTATGCGTATGCCTCATTAAAGTTATAAAGGATTTCTCCAATGCTATCAAGTTTCATTTCACTGATTTTAGTGAATGATTTCAAAGAAAAAAAAAATATCGCCAAAATAAAAAAATATTTTTTTAATTAAATTATGTGATCAAATATGACCCGAACTTGTAATAAAATATGATTAATCCAATTTTGGATAATCCGGATAGGATTGTATTCCGTGCCTTCGGAAAATTTTTGGTTTTTTTTCGGTTTCGGCTCATTTTTGAAGCGCCATTTTATATATTGTTTCGGCTTTGTATTCATAAACTCACTTCTCGTTACCAATTATGATGCGTTTGGTCCTCGAGTTGTCAGACACAACTTTTGCTATTTCTACTTAAAGTCATTTGGTAAAAAAAGATCAATTTTGGGGAAAGGTTAAGGTCGTTTGGTATGAGTCTAGCGTGTTATGTACCCATAACATTAAGCAAAATGGTTAATGGTTGAGTCGATCCATAAAAGATGTGAAATTCCTTCTGAAACCAACACGACGATTTTCGCGCACTGTTTCTTTACATTTTTTGATATAGTCGTGGGTGTTTAGACAAATACATGAGACAAGTTTTCGATGATTTCACGGTTCTTACAGAATGCTTTGTGTATAAACGTACCAACCGGAAAGAAAAAATAATTGTTTCGGTTTACGCCCGCAGCTGATTCGGCTCAAATTTGATCATATGGTATAATTGTTTATAAAAAACGCTTGGCATTAACGCTGCTCGAAACTAAGAGGCTACTGAAATGGTTTTTTGAAAAAAGTATTTCTCCTCAAAAAAATATGCAACAGACAATTGTGCATGCGTTGGAGAACATGAGATCTGCACGGCAAGTGCTGTTATTTCAATTCAACCTCTAATATGGTTTGTTCGATTCGCTACCCTCAAATGCTTTGCGAATAGAAAAATAATTAATATTAATATGTATGCACTTTTTAATTTCCATTTACTTTCCCTTAGGCAAAGTCATTTCCCGACGCTGTGCCTTGAAATATTCAGTTTCTTTATTTGGTTCATAAATATTTATATTTTCTTGGAACGTTAATATTTCAAGTCAAAAGGCAAACGCACGTAAATTAGCGTAAAAAAAGACTGCAAAAATATAGAATACAATATTTTAACATATTTGTGTAAAACAAATCAATATATTGATGAAAATTTTCCTCATTCACCCACTTAAATATGTCAAAGCAATGTGCATAGTATTTAGTTAGGTTATATGCATACTTGTTTTTAAGCGCGTCTTGAAAACTTAACTACAAAAATGAAAAGAAATATTAAGTGCAATTGAAAGCCGATTTAAGTGTGTATGTATGTGTGCAAAAGTAATCTAAACCTGATGAAATTTTTCACAAAATTCAAAGGCGGAACAAAGGGGAACACAAAATAAAAATATTGAAAGTTTCTTTTTGTCTAATGACAATACAAACAAAACGGCTGTTTTATAAGTGATAAGTTAAATTTTTGGGTTTTTGAGGACATAAAATTACTGTATTTGAAGTGCGAACCTTCGAGACTCTCTATTTTTGAGATATCGATCTGCAATTTCGCACACCTTCTTTTCTTTCCAAGGAGTTACTCGCCGCAAGCACAGCTTATTAACTCCACGAAATTTTACAGGGATTATTGTCCAAGGGCGCAGTAGAACCCACGAAGAAATTACTCAGATCGGTCAATATCAAGTTTTTGTGTGGAAAAGTTTTTTAGTTAAAAAGATCTCCTCATAAAAATTGACATTGATTAGTATATAAATGTTCAGGATGACGAAAAAAGTTGCAAACGGGTGACTGTCTATCTGCCCGTCCGTGAACTTGGGATATCTTGATGAAACTTCGATTGTTTTCCAGCCTCGTTATTCAAATATGGCGGCTGATAAGGAAAATCTATCAGTTTTTTTTTGTAGATCGGACGAAAACATGCCCGACGATTCGAATTTAAGTGTGTTCATAAGAAAAGAGAACTCACAATGGGTGCCAACTACCATGGGATAAGCCTCTTTGGGCCTTATCAGTGTGGCTTAGGCATGGAAAATCAACAACTAACCAGATATGAACCAGATCTTTCAAAAGACCCGTGAAAAGAAATCGAAACACGCCACCTCTTCGTCGATTTTAAAGCTGTATTGAAATAGTTAAGCAAATTAAAAGACAGCGCCTACGTTGGCTATGTAATGTCGTCCGAATGGTTGAAAACGATCTAGCTCTGAAAGTATTTGACGCAGTACACGCTGGGCGAAGCAGAGGTGGAGGAAGACTTCCATTCTGTTGGAGAGATCAGGTTGGGAAGGACTTGGCTTCCCTTGGTATCTTGAATTGGCGCCAAATTGCGAAAAGAAGAAATGACTGGCGCGCTAGAGTAAACTCGGCTATAATCGTGTAAGCGGTATCTACGCCAATAAAGAAGAAGATGATTTGAGTTATCGTAATAAATTTGAAGGAGCGTATTTTTCTTATAACGGTGCATATTTGTACCTAGAATGTATAAAATCGGCTGAAAACTCGCCCTAGAAACCATATAACTAACACGTCTTATGTGTCTCAAGGTACTTCCTTGGCTTTACTCCTTGCAAGTTGCAGGAGCATGAAATGAAATGTTTGGTTTTTGTTTTTTTTATATTTTATAACTAATGGCAGCTATAAATTTTGCAAGGTTTCATATTTTATAACATTAGAAATGAAAATACAGCTCCCACGTTTCCGTTATTGTGCACGCTCCTGCCAAATTCATATATATTGTACTTGTGTATATGAATTTATACACATAACTGTTGTGAAAGCAGCTTTATTTTGCCTCACTTATTGCATGAGCGCCCTCTGCAGTGCACTTGCATCGCCGCTCACATAAGAATACTCATACGACACGGCGACCCGACTTGAATGTTCAATATTTTAATTTTGATTTGCCAGTACGAATATTTCTTGACTTGTCTTGGCTCGTCTTGTAATTGCATGATTTCTTGTTGTTGTTATTGTTTGTTTTTTGTGTGCTGGTTGTAGTTGTTGTCTAAATTTGATATGCAGCTGACAAAACATTTGTTCGTGCCTTGACATTTATTCCAATTCATTCTACAGTTTTATTCCTTCAAAACATTCGTTGATTTTTCCAACTACTGTTATTTTATATGCGCTTTTCATTCGTATGCCTAAAATATGTATGTATGTATGTATTATGTTTGCAAGTAGTTATCAAAAACTCCTTTGAAATTTTATGGCACAAAAGCACGACAGTAAAATAGATATTTATGCACTACACCCACACACTCACACAAATATACATACACTGGCACTCGCCTAGTCAAGGCGAGGAAAACATACCAAATGGGGAAAACAGAAGCAGCAACAATGCTGCTGCTCTATTTTGACATGGTATTCCACAAAATTCATTTTCCTGTGACTTATATTGTAATTTTCGCTGAGTAGGCGGACGGCAGGAAGTGGGTCACTTGTGCGGCCAGTTCGGCTACTACACACACACATACAGACACATAGTGGGTACGTACATACACCAGTTTCGCCTCGGAAAAGGCCAAATTAGCACAATTCCGCTGTTGGTAAAGAGAAATATTGTGATGACGTTCTGTTTTATTCGCTTTCAAGAACAATGCAACCATTATGATCGCCAGCGCTGGTAAGTACTGCCAGCTTTCTGCTTTCTGCTTTTGCGCCTTCTGGCCTTTTCGCCTTCTTACTGCGCACATGCACATTTGTTTGGGTTTTTTGTGCTTCTTTTTTTTTGATTCATTTACATTAAAATGCTTGCCATGCTCCGCTTTCATTCGTAAACATTTCATTTATATTTTTTTACGACTCCGTGCAAGCCACAGAGTTGAAGCTATGGCTTTATTTCGCATTTGGCTGCTTATTATTACCATCGCTGTTGTTGTTGTTGTTCTCGTATAAAATCAATTCATTAGGAAAATTGAATTCATGACCGTTTCTTTGTTATAATAAGCATATAATAAAGCGCCCATTAATTTGCCGAGCCGGGACGACATCCTTTAAAGCTTTTGAATGCCTTGCGCTGAGAAAATTTCAGCGTTTCCCGTGCTATTTCATTGCACCTATTACCACTGGTGACTCAAAAAGTGATTTTTTTTACAACAATAGCAGCAAAAGGAAAACAGAAACAATTTTCTTGAAGTTGGCAAAATCAGCTTAAAGGATAACGCGCCAAGCCAGGTTGGGCGCAAGTACTAAGCTGTTTCGTTGGCAATGTTTTTCTTGTAGTAAATTTATGCGAAATAACGCTCGCCGCGTTGAAAACGCGAAAAACAAATTTTGTTGACTGTTTACTATTTTAGTTGTTGTTTTTGTTTTTGTTTTTCGCTTTTGTTGTTTATTGTGCCAAACTTTGTTCATGCAGAAACGACGCTTGCAACTGCAGATATGCAGAGAGTTGTTGTAATTTGTGCTGCTCTAGCTCGAAAGTATGAGAGAATAATTTATGTAGTACTAAATTAATTAAAAAAGCGGTTTAGTGACAAAAAAAAAGCAAAATACTTTTTAATCTGTGTTTTAACAAATTATTACAGAGGTTTAACCAGAAATAATATACTCAGTTCAGCTTTTGGGCTGTTATCAGATATTGTTAAATTCGTGCTTGACGTCTTGACTTTTGCCTTCATATTGTGAAATTTTACCATTACAAAAAATGTTGCCTACAATTAGGAGTTTAATTAAGTAATATTAGCTAATTAAAGAAATGTTATCACGAATACAAGTATTTGAGTGATGTAAAGTATTCAGCTAATTCCTGAACTCTTCGAAAACTTACCTTACGCGAGTCATTCGTCCACCTCTGTTAATGACGTTGACATCGAAAAAGTCAAATATACACTACTTGAAAGTTATCGTGTTGGCATCAGAAGATTAACAGCGGATCTCAAAATCTTTTATGGACCGACTCAACACATTTTGGTTAATATTTTGGCTATGAAGCCTGCCAATGGCTAAAGTGATTGACAACTTAATTGGGTCCTCATCATACTAATAATTAATGGTAATGAGACGTGAGCTTATGATTTTGAAACTATTCGAAACCAACAGTTTACCGAATGAAGCCGTTAGGTCTTGAACTTATCGAAAACTTATCTCATGCCAGTCATCCGAACACTTCTGCTAATGACGATAAGATCGAAAGTCAAATATATAGAGCTTGAAAGTCACCGTGTTGGCATCAGAGAGATAGCAGAGGCTCTGGAAATCTTTCATGGATCGACTCAACAGATTTTTGTTAGAAATTTGGGTTTACCGTTACTTCTATAGTAGAAATTCTTTAACGGCCATGAGTTTGCTCACAGTGAGCTCAAAGCTAGTCGACTAGTGCATGACCTCACTAGCAGTAGCATCAATCAAATCTCATATTAAACTTGTCTGAATGGCTAGCCAAATTCTCACAGGATGAGAACGAGCAGAGGTTCCCCTGCTTCGTTCACTCGTGCTAGATATATGGGTACCACGTGAGCTGAGCAAGCGTTAGTAAGCAAACAACAAAAAGTCTTGCGGTATTTTTATTGAATTTTCAATTGCCCATAAAATTTTTTTTGATGACTCATGCCCAGCTCTGGACCGATGCTACGGCTGCTACTATGCCGGTCTCTTTCGACCAATTCAGCGATTTTAGCGCAATTTTCGACGACACGCTCCACACCAGAACGATAACGTTGAAACCATCGTTATGAGGTGGAAATGGAAACTGTATCGCGTCCATAAACTGCACAAATTTTATTGGCGGCTTGAGATGCATTTTTGCCTTTATCGTAGTAGTACTGTAAAATATGCCGTATTTTGTTTTTATTTTGCTTCATGGGTGCGACGCTATAACTCACGAACGACTTAAAAGATACGACAATCAATCAAACACGTGTTAGCGCTCAAAACTCATACGCTCAATAGACACGCTCTTTATAGGACACGAATTTTCATAATATAGTTGAACGATTTGTAAACGTTATTTACGCGTAGGTCTTTCCATGATGGAATGCTAAACAATACTGAACAAAAACATCATGCAAAAACTTGCACTTACGTGTGATCTGTCAGAAAAGGTTACTGAAAAAAATTCCTCTACTTGGATCACCCTGTATATACTACCGAGAGTGATTTAACTAAACCAGACCGTCCCAGTTAGGCTATTTTGTGGGAGCAGTAGCAAGTGGAGTGTTATCCACATCTTATTCGCATCCAATTTCGTGGAAACTTATCGGCGAAATTTTTGGTTTGACTTTTTCGTACTCCTTTGTTAATTTTAAACTTAGCAAATTAATGTATACTCTTCTTCCGGTCTTTGCAAGAAATGGAAATTTTGCGTACATCGTAAACTCGTGAACTGTTTTGCTTTATACTTTCCTTGCTAGAGAATTTTCGTTGCCAATATTCAGTTTGTCAAATTTATTAAGGAAAAATTTTAATAAACGGAGAATATCTTTGAACAAATTTATTTACTGTTGAAGTTTATTTTTACAGTTTCGAGAATATTGCAAAACCATTTGAAATTAGGAAGAAATAATTACGTATACATCATTCACTCTTTCTCTGTAAATTTTTGGAACTGCATGTAAATCTGACAACTGTTGACAGTTTATGGGTCCAGTTTGTCGCTGTGCGGTCCTTTAAAGCGTATGTTTGTTTACATAGTACACACATGTATATATATAAATCTGTTGGGACAGCACCAGTTGGCCAAATTTATGATATCCGGGGCTGTATACATATGTATCGTGTCTCTATAAAAACATTTGGCTGTCAATCATAGCGGTGATTTATTTATTTGCCAATCAAGCACTGCCGGTACAAGGGTTTTGCATGTGCTGCCAACAGAGCAATTCAATGCACAAAATTTGCGGTTTCACTTTTGTAACAGTCAATTTCAATGCCTCAAACTGTCAAATGCATTGTGGCAGAACCTCTTAAATTCGAGAATTGCTTTTATTTTGAGGCAAACTCCATCATCAAAATAGGTTTGAAAGTATTTACATACAAATTTTGGTAGCGCCATGTAACGATATTGTTTTTTTATATTTTGACTTCACAAGCCCGAGTCACTTGTTATTTTAATTTGCGGACCAAAGATTTATGATAGCTATCCATAAGTAGGAGCGCGTTATTATGAGCGTTAGGTGAAAATTGAATGACAGATGCTTGGAAGCGATGACAAAGGGCATTGTGGCTAAGAAAGGACGTTAAACTCTCGCAGTATTAAAGAAGCTAGAAATTAATTAATCATAAAAATAACGACAATTCTAAAATTTTATGGAAGGTCTATCTTAAGCGTCTTTGTTCGAAGTGGTTCAGCGGGCAACTTCACTTTTACTGGGGCCACAAAGACAACGAGGGCAATGAACTAGTGGACGACAGTACCAAGAATGGGGTGTGGTTAACATCGGCAAAAATGATCAACATCGAGAGACCCATGCATTGTCTATACGACGATCTGGTTGGAAGCATGATCCATCATAGCCCGATGGAACGAGCACCTAGGGTGTAAAACTGTAAAGGTCATGTGCAAAATGGTGATTGGAAGTACAAAAAATTCCTATTGGAACTCCAAAGAAGAGACTGTAGGAACATGATCGGAATACTAACTGGTCACTATCTAGTGGTGACACACGCTCGTAGATTGAGGCTGACAGATTAAGAAGACTGCAGAAAATGTCTAGAGCAAGGCAGGGAAAGAGTACACTGTATGATATTATATATTGGAGGTCTTTTAAAATTCGCATCAAGCGCAGGCATCCTAAAGGATTACTACTCTTCTTGGACGAATGAACTGACCTCCATTTGGTAACGCAAAGGACCAGGACTGGTATCTGCGTGGCTCATTGGCCTACCGACTTAAACCAACCTAACCTAACCTAAGCTTTGAGCGGATTATGAATAAGAAATTTGTAAAAAAATATAAACATCAAAGTATAAAGTTTAGCTATCAATTCAATCAACTGCTTGAGCGTTAGCTTTTCTGAAAAAGGCGGGCCCTACGTCATCTCAATTCAAATGAAGTGAATTCAATGAGAAGGTTTTTTTATAATCAAACTTGAGTCTAAGTTTTTAGAAATTTGATGTTAGGTTAGGATAGATCGTAAGGATCTACCTTTGTGATATTTAAAAACTTTAAAAAGTATATTACTACTATATTTTCATATATCGACGTAGCGTTATGACGTTACCACAAAGGCTTATCTACAGCGACAGCTCTATCTCAGACTGTCAAAAGCCGGCAAATAGAGCATGAAGTTTTTTTCCATCTCGCTTTCCTCCATATAGGTTGTTAAAATGTATCCGACAAGATATTTAGCTGTACCGCCGGTGAATTGAGACGAGATTGACTTTGCTATTAGCAAGTAGTTCAGAGGATGTCGCAACCGCACAAATTCGGAATTTCAACCAATAAACCACCAAGTGATACTCATGTACTTGTCTACAAAGGTCTAGACCTCGCACACAAATTTTTTTCCTAACACAACCAAATTTTGAACTGGCTTAAGTCATTACATTGTTCCACATGTTGTTTATTTGTGAAACCTTGATAATCTAAGCTCTATAATATCTGATATGAAAACAAATTCCTCACATTAATACCTCCCGCGGTTGTGCTTTAGTGGGTAAATGTTGTTAAAAAGGCAAAAATTGTGCAGACACTGTGGGATATTCGCCACTTAATAAGGTCATATTACAGCTGTATAAACATAAATAAAATGTCTACATAAATAAATATAAAACCAGAAAAAACACTCTTAATTCATAAGCAAGAAACACGTACATACATACATATGCTTATATATGAGAATAACGCCCAAGTAAGTATGTGTGCTTGAAGTTATTTCGTCATGTTTATATGAAATTCTGTATAGGAATGGTTGCCCAACGCTGTACTTTCCATTGGACAAGGTTTTTATTATTCCAAAACAATTCCACAATATTTTATTCACTGTAACCAAAGGCATAAGACGGTTACGCTCAAGAATAGTGGTGGCGTCAGCAAAGTTGCCAGTCGAAAGAGAGTTTCTGTTAAATGTGTAAAACTGTTTTATTCTTGAATATTATGAAACTATAAATGGCCGATATCAATATTTTTAATTTCCAGCCCCCCCGAATAAGACATCCACTTAAATTTATACTTGACTTTGTACCGAAATTATTGGTCAATTTACGATATATTGCGTAGTCGAAAAAGTCTTTTCGTATTTTGTCAATAGATGTCGTTGCAGTTGTACATCCCAGTACAATCAATCACATTGTGTCATATGTCATACCATATGGTGTTGGAAAGGCGAGATTTTAAGCTTCGTTTAACGAAAAAAAATTAAATTTGGATAAGTTGAAAGAAAGTTACAGCTGTTCAAAAATGAGTGAAAATAATGGAAAAATTCGATATATTTTGAAATTTTTTTATAAAAAGAGAAGACTAAAACGCAAGCCACCAGAGAAATTTGTGAAGATTACGGAGACGATGCTGTCACAGATCGTTAAGCACAACAATGGTTCGTTCGCTTTCGTTCTGGCCATTTCGATGTGAAAGATACTCGCTCTAGTCGACATATTGTTGAAAAAGTCGATGAAATTATAGAAAATATTAACCAGGACCGATACATAAGTAGCCATGACATTGCTAAGGAACTTAACATTCATCATCAAATTTTTTTGAACCACTTAAAAAGGTTCGGTGTTCGGGTAACAAATGAATTGTTTGTGAAAAATTAAATAAACCGAATTAACATCTGCAATCCTTTGCTGAAACGTAATGAAATCGAATCATTTCTGAAGCGAATGATAACAGTAGATGCAAAGTAGATCAAATACGACAATAATGTGTGGTCGCAAAGCCAGGATTGATGCCGCGAAAGGTTATGCTGAGTGTTTGGCGGGATTGGAAAGGAATCATCCGCTATGAGCTGCTCCACCCTGGTCAAACAATTAATTCTACATTTTACTGTCAACAATGAGATTGAAACCAGCAATCTACAAAAACGACCAGAACTCAGCAACAGAAAGAGCCTCGTCTTCCATCAGGAGCTCGCTAGATCACACACAACTTTGATGACTCGGTAAAAACTGGGAGAGCTTGGGTGGGAAGTTTTGATCCATCCACCATATAGCTCTGATATTGCATCTGTTGCGGTCAATGCAGAACTCCCTTAATGGATAAAGTTAGCTTTAAGAGCTTCAAGAGTCTGTCAAGTTTGAAAATTACTTGTCGTAGTTTTTCGCGGAGAAACCAGAAAAGTTTTACACTGATGGAATACTGTGTCTGGCGGAAAAATTTCAAAAAGTGGTCAACCAAAATGGTATATACTTGGTTCATTAAACTTCATTGTAAAAAAAAATATATATATATATATTGAAGTATGATTAGAAATACGAAAATACTTTTTTGATTACCCAATATTTCATTAATATAAGTAAGTTGAGCATTCTTTCTTGGATATAATGTGGTCTAGTTAGAGTAAAATCTCACCATAAATCTTTAAAAAAATGTTTGTTTTTCAGAGTGACTTTAGGCCTACTATATAATTTCCATACGTTTGCCTAATACTCAATGTATTGATTCCATGGTGGATATTATTATCGAGTTTATTAGTATTATGACTGATTTTGTGTCAAAATTTCTAAATTCCTTTTCAGAATACCGAAAAAATGGAGGCCAAAATTTTCACACTGCAATGTTTTGATATTACACCGATTGAAATAAATGGTTCAAAATCGATCATAGTATTTTTGGTCCAAGAAAACTTCAAAAACTGATTTGCTCTAGCGAATATTATTCACAATAAGCACGTTGAGGTGCTTTTAATCACAATCCACGACTGTATACACTCCAAATGAATACACAATCACAATTGTGCGTGTGTGTACTGTCCAACCACCCAACCACATATGCACACATTCTCCAGTACCTACATATTTATATGTTTGTGGCTTGTGCGTTCAAGCGCTGAATGACCATTCGGTGTGGCAAATTTACTAAACCCTTGCGGCTCACCCACTAATACCTACATAATTTTATTGGCTTTACAACCTATTTTACTTGTTAGAAGCTCTGCTGGGCTCTCCAAGCGCAAAAAACGGAATCCCGCCATCGTTACTGAGTCATATACAGTCACTAAGTCACTGGTCCGTGAAGCGTGCACGAATATTTTATGGCTATTAGTTGAGGAAAAGTTTTTGGCCCAAACAGGATTTGCTAACGGCCGAATGGACGAGCGCACGCAAGCGTCGAGCTCTGCTGCCGACGTCTCTGGCTGCTTGCTGCTGGGCACCAACAAAGGGGTCAATTTGTGTTGGGCAAGAGTGTAGGCGTCATTAAATTGCAATGTGCACGTAAACTTTTTTCATATAATGCCAAATTATGGACTCAAAGACGTGCAGTAGCTGCTAAAAGTGTATGCGTGTGTATGTGTGTACGTAAGTATCGCTGCAGCGCACACGCAGACCAAAGTTCGTATGTAGTCGATTAAGTAGGCGGTGCTGTCAGAGCAAATATTTCCGTATGCCTACGTGCATGTGTGTGTGTGCGCTTATGTTTCAAGGTGCAAAGTTGTGGCTGTAAATATGAAAAAACATGAGTGTAAACTCCTGAGGTTTAACTTTTGAAAAATGTTGCACGTTGCGGATATTGACAGCTGCCGAAAAAAAATATGCCGAACGATAATAAAAAAGAGCTGAATTATTGCCCGGAAAAGCTACTTCAGTTTTCTCTTTTATATTTTTTTGTTTTTCACGTTTTATTCGTAGTTTTGTGTTTTTGTAGCTTGCTGCTCGTTTTGACCATTTGTAAACAAAATTTTCAGCAATTTATTGCATTGCAACATGTTGAAGGGTAACACGGGCGCACACTCTTACCCACAGCTACATACATACATACATACATACGTAATGAACCGCTATACAAATACACCGAGGCGATCGTGTAAACAGTCACACATGCAGGCATATACACACACATACGCATATATGTACACACACGCACATATGCACATACAAACGTAGAAGTCGCCGGAAGTACATGCAAACAAACACGCTGCAGTTAACGCAATCATTCCCTCTTTTACTCAATCACTCAAATGTCTGCACAATCACTCAAGCCCCGCAGCAATACAGCTACGCATGCATGTGTGTATGTGTGTGTACATTGCGTCACATGTAAGCACAAACTTGTGTCTGTAAACGCCATGACAGCATGACTGTGGCACTCGACCGCTCTTTTGATTATTTCTCTGTGTTTGTTTACATCACACAGATACAATTGCATATGTGGGCACCCATACACGTATGAATATATTATACATGTGCAAACATCATTAACTTTCTGTATACAGTGGCGCTTCGACAAGTGGTACTTAGCTATTTTAAGCAATGGAAAATATTTTTAGGTGAATTTAAGCACATTTTCAATAAAAAACGAACCACCAATTATCTGTATACTTTTTTTTTTTTTAATCTGCTTTTCTATGTAATTTTGTATCGTTAGAACATGAAGTTTTAGGCTGAGGCGTTATCGATTCCGTGAAAAATTAAAAATTTCGATGCTTGGAGTTGGAATAATTGTCCTCTTAAATCCGTTATTTTCTACAACCGATAGTTTTTACGGAATTTAAGTGATTTTTGTATAMTGACAAAAAAAAAATACATTTTCATGTCTTTTAATAAAAGTCATTATTATCGGCTGCAAAATAGGCGCCTGAGCAAATGGATGACTGGCATGACCTTTAATGGTTTTTTTAGTGTCGGCTCACTTTTGCAACGTTATTCGCTTCATTCTTGGATAACTCCGTCAGCACTCACATAAACCGATGTCTCGTCACCAGAATTGATGCGTTGGAACAATCAGCTCAATGCCAATCATCTTTGTTTGCGAGCTCTGCTTGATGTGGTTTTTGAAAAATTTCCAATATTTTTATGTTGAGTCCATTCATTAAAGACTTCATGCCCCTCTGCTATCTCTCTGTTGCCAATATGTCGATTTTTAAGCATTGGTTCATAAACTTTTTGGATGAAATCGTCATTAAAGGACGCGATTGGACTCGACTCCAGTGAGGAAAGTTTTCGATGACTTCATGACCTTCACTGAATGCTTTGTGGCATTCAAATACTTGCCTTCGTCATAAAGTAGATTCCCCAAAAAACTTCTGAAAAATTTTCGGTGACTTCGTAGCCGTGACTGCATTATAAACATTTCGAGTCGTCAGAAAACTGCTCCCAAATTCAAACGAATAATTAAAAAGTATGTATCAATCTAAGAAAAATGTGTTTCGATTTTGTTTGCCAGCACAGTTTAAATGGAATAGTATTTATTTTGAACCTCAAAAGCTTAGATTATTCAAATTATTCACTCCGGAACCCAGGGAAAATGACAAGGTTCTCACAATGCTTGTGGGTCTTGGTTTTAAGACGAGTAATTCCTTCTGCTGTTCTGGAGTTCATGGAAAATAGTGGTTAATTGTGTCTTTATATTTAGTTTAGACCTCAGAATCTTTCAAAGAGCTTAATAAAATCGACTTGTGAAGGGAATTAGTATATATGACCCAGCATTAAATAAAATTTTGAAAATTTCGTTTTATCCGCCTAACAGCACAATGCAGTTGATTCTGATCTCTCACATTAATTGCTAAAATTGTGGTGTCACACTCTACTCGAAGAACGGATGCTGTCAAGCGAGTTTTGATTTTAATGAAACCACATGAATCCTACTCGTCCTCGTAGCCCACACTGACACTTGTCTCAAATACCTTTTACACCAGTTGACATACAATTATCGTATAGGGCGCCACCAGTTTTTAGCATGGACACAATTTTATATGAATTCGTGCGAGTGTGTGTGTATGTGAGTGTCGTTGGAACTTCTGCTGTCTTTATTCTTGTGGCACTTTGCCGTCGCCGCTGTGCACTTTGCAAGAAATAATGGTTAATTATGACGAGTAGACATATGCACACGTGACATATGAACTGTCATAAAGACCGCATCTACGCCTGTGTATGCCTGTGTGTGCGTAAGGCCAGTAAGGCGTAAGTTTATATTTATACAGAAATACTTACAGAAGTGTGTATTCAACTACATTTCTTTAAATATTGTGCGACACGCTGGCTGGCGGCACTGTTGCGCACCTTTGCAGACATGATTCGAAAATTTACGCATTTGTGGGCGCTCTCACATTGATACAAATCAAGTGAGTTCACTTACGGAAGGATATAGGGTGAGGCAGTGAACGCGCTTCAAGCAGAATGGCAGAATATGTGGCCCAGGTACATATATTTAATGGAGTCCTTTGATCCTTTCGAACTTAACTCAAAGTGATATGAGGTTCCAACTCGTAAATGGTGTTTCAGATGAAACGATGAGCTTCGAACTAATTAGTAGAAGAGCTCAGAAGATATATTTTAACTCAAGTCGACTTAACTACTACTTGCTCAAGATTGACCCGGATTAGCTTGTTTCAACCCTTGTTAGGTTTGTGTGAAGTTTGGTCCCCGCTCAAAGGAGTCTAATAATGAAGAAGCTTGAAGCTATTACTTATTATTACTTAATGAGATTGTGGGTGCGTGTCTTACGTTCTGTTTAACTTTGGAAGCTCAAGTCCTTCATATATGCAGCTTCTCTGAGCCTTAGAACGACCTTGCAGCAATATATCTTCCGGCAATATCTACGGGTGCTATATGTAGAAAAGCATTAGGTGCTATTGATGACGTAGGCCGCGGTACACTGCAAATGCCGATAGGAGCCTCTCTTTGGATACATTCAAGCTTCTTAGCGACTTTAGACGAATACACCACAGAACATTATTGGTTTCGCTACAGTTTCGCAGACCTAAAACACCACCTTTGTTCCCAACTTTTATCTATAGGTCCTCTACAGCATCGGATGCCTTTTTTACTCTCTCCGCAATATTTGGGTTTCAAGAAAGCTCTCTATCAAAGATAAGCCCAAGGTGTTTTATCTTATCAACATATAGGTGTAAACTTCCGAATCAGGAATAAAAAAGATCCTTCCAGGAATCATGAAGGAGTTGCCGTTAAGAAATCGCCCAAAATGTTGTGGAAGTGATAAGCGGAAGCTGATTTATCACGAGCACGACTATTTTAGTGCCGCAAACTATGCAATGAAGTGAAGTCATCGGATACTTGCTCGATGCGATTCGCCTATCCACTTCTGTTAATGACGATAACTTAAAAGTTTAAGAACCAGCGTTTGAAAATCGGTGTGTTGACATCAGGGGATGTCAGAGAATCTTAGCGTCTCTCATAGGTCGACTCAGCCTTGTTTGGCAAGATTGTTACATTAAGCAATTACATTAAGCAATTGCATCAATTGCCTGTTGAAGTCAAAACTGTCCAAAAATTTAGCGAATACCTCTGTAAAAGGGAGCCTAAGCTGAAAAAAAAAATTCGGTGAAGGTATTAAGGTTTGCGTGTAGCTAGTTACTGGGCAATTTCATCTTCGTGGCGCTTTCGAGGTCATGTTAACGTGATGTTCAATAGGAGCCTAAGCTGAAAAAAAACCAAAATTCGGTGAAGGTATTAAGGTTTGCGTGTAACTAGTTACTGGGCAATTTCATCTTCGTGGCGCTTTCGAGGTCATATTAACGTGATGTTCAACTTATTTGTTTCAGAGTTTTATTTTAATTAGGTTAATCTGGTAGGCCAATGAGCATAGACCAGTTTTTTTTCCCTAACGATAACAGATGTAGTTCAGTTGCTAGGTCAGTCATCCTTTGGGATTGTGGCATCACTATCGGTAACAACACGCATCCACGTAGTCTTGCGAATGAGTGACAAGTGAACAAGAGTTGCTCCACTGTTTCGCTGGTGCAATGCTTTAGATATTTCCTGCAGTCTTCTTGATCTGTCAGCAGTCAGTGAATATCTAGTCACTGTCTCTTCTATCATGTGCCAATAGAAACTAAACTACCTAACCAAACCTAATATCATTTAAAAGCAAAAAAAAGTTTTCCTAGACCCTATATCATGCAATATCGCTTTCCTTCATTTTAAGAAGTTCATACGTAAATGCAGAAGTAATTTGCGAAATTGCTGTTATAAAGTCTTTCATATTTACGCGCGCGCGCACTGTGACAATTGCCACCAATCCTGTGACGGCGACACCGTTAGAGACAGCGGTAGTATAAAAACACCGCAAGACTTCTCGGAGCTCACTTGTGTTATTAATTAATGAAGCCTCATTAAATAGACTCCTAGCCCCCACAAAGACGCACACCTTTCTACTCATAACATACAAACGTGCGCACATAAAGCCACTTGAGGCCACTCAAATACAACAAAGTGGAACTATTGCGCGAGAGAAGTGTGCGCCATGAAGTGCTGTGCCATATGAGACTCCTGGCAGGCATACGTCGCCGCCATACACGTAGGTATATATGTAGCATATACTGCTGACAGCGTGTCGTTCTCGGCAAGTGCGCACGCTGAGCGCTCGAAAGACAGTCAGTCTAAAGCTGTTTGACATTTTGGCTCGCGTTTAGTCCTTCAGTCAGACATATTCGTACATACGTGCTCTGCATGAACTCGTAGGGCGAGGCCAGTGAGCCGCACTTCACTGGCAGTTTTCGCAAATGTTGTTGTTGTACACACTCGCATGTGCCGTTATATGCCTGTGCATAGCTTGTGTGTGCTCACGCGTTCTCAAGGAGTTGTTATCCTTTTTCCTGCGAGCGCTTAAAAACAGTATCTATTTCTGCGCTACAAATATAGCTTCCATGCTCAGCACTTGCAAATATTACAAGCAATTAGAGCGCCACAGCAGCGAATGTGGGATAGTGATAGGGTCGAGCAGGCGGATACGCTTGCTGCTGCTAGGTGGCGCAGTGACATATGGCGACAAGGAGCGCACAGGTGGTGAAGGGGAAAATTGTTTTTAAATTTTACAGAAAGCACTTTACTGACACACACACTCGGACGCTTGTGACCCAGCTAACGAACCTTTGCGCTGGCGAAATGTGAAATGCGAAATGCGAGAGACAAATCGACAATAGATGAAGCGTGTAACTATTACAAAGGGTGCATATTTAAAGCGCGCACTTGTTGGCTGTGCGTGCGCGGGAATGAGTCGAAGGTCTACGGCAACGCTTCCACATATGTGTGCCTATGTGTGTGTGCATTTACACACATGCAAGCGCACAGATAGTTGGGCCAGCAAGCACTTATTGCAAACTATTTTGCATTTTTGCACATTATGCTTGTGCCAGCGCTCGTTCGCCTACATGTACAAGTGGCAAGGTGTGCTCATCTAATGACTGTCGCCGGGTAATGGGTATTGATTGTATTTGGAATACAAATAGCAAAAAGTAAATACAAATGAAGAGCAACAAGCAACAAGCAGCAAGCAGATGGAACACATTGTGAAAACCATTAAAAATTCGCATACTTTTCTCAGTCCAAATAAAGCAACACGACAATATGTCAAGAGATTGGGGGGGATGGGACGTCATGGCGTATACTTGGCACGTTAACAAAGTGATTTGCATATGAGCATAAGTCCAAGTCCAAGCTACCCAGCGGAAAATATTGAATCGCAAAGGGAAGCGCCGATGCTCTACAGCACAACGGCGCACTTAAAGCACACAATGACATGGTGGTGTGGCGTAAAGTTGGCTGCGGCTCAAGTATGCTTATATTGGTAGTTAAGGGTTAAATTTACGAGTCAATATAAATAGTGGAATAGCCAATATCACTGCGTTGCAGCGAACTGCAATAACGGCATATCTTTTGCGCGTCAAGTGTGAGATTAAATTTCAATACTAATATATACTACTATCAGTTTCTCTACAAGTTGCGCACTTTAAAAATGTTCCACTTTAAAAAGTTACTACATAAAAGAGCGAGCCACTCGGCTGAAGTGTGTACCAACTTTGCTTAGGTTGAGGAGGGCTAAAGTGGTGTTTGCGGCTATACTTTTACTACAATTATTTACAACTGACGCACATGAATTTCTCAGAAAAGCAGGAGAAGCAAATAGAAAGTGGGAAAATTACATTTTTCTCTTGAATTAAAATTTTTTGTTGTAGAGTTTTGTATATTTTGTAATCGATTATGGAGTGAGTTGTAAACTCATTCTTAACACAAGAAAACAAGAAATGTTACGGTGACTAGAAAACTAATAATACTCCGTATGGGATTCGAAAACGATAAAAAAATACTAACACCCAGAAGGAAATAACGGCGACCCTATGAAGTATGTACAAGTATAAAAATGATAATCATTATAGTCGATTTGGTTAATTTTTGTATATAAGCGAATTAGTTTCTTAGTTTTTGAGATATCAATCTGAAATTTCGCACACGTCCGTTCGTCCTCAATCTGCCGCTTGTTGGCGGAATTGTTGCTATCCCACTACTGCAGCTTATAGCTACTGCACAAACTGAACGATCCAAATTAATCCTTGCTGTTGTGGGCAAAAAGTAGTAAGACTTCCTTAATTTATATTTTGCTCTTCGAAATATTTTTGGTTCTGGATTGGTATAACGGCCAGTGACATCTATGCCAAATACCACAACAAAATGGTCTTTAGTGTTTAGTATACGCTTGTCTTTTTGAAGTACATAAAGTGCATTCGGCAATTATTGCGAGGAGTGAAACTATTTACCAAAGAAGTTCCACTAAATTTTGTGTGTGGAATGAAATTTCTGGTGCCGAAACATTCAGAATGCTGGAGTAGACCTCCAGCGATAATTGTTTGTCGCGATCAAATGGTTTTGATTGATGCACATCACTCAAAGAAGTTCAATAACGCGTTGAGGACTACCCACGTCCAGGACGGTCATCAAGATGATCAATGATTAATATGTCAATAAAATAAAGGAATTGGTGCAATCGTCAATTAACAGTCCGTTGGAATATCGGAAGAATCAGTGGAAACCACTTGGAAAGATCATTTGGGTTTAAGAAAAGTAAAAGGACGATTGGTTCCAAAGTCACTAAATTTTTGTTTGAAAACACCTTTTCACCACAAGATGTCGCTTATTTGTTGGAATTTTTGATATGTCCTACCATAGCTCATATTATAGTAGCTATATACAAACTGATTGACCAAAATTGAGTCTTTACTACTATGGGCAAAAAATTATAAGACTTTTTAATTTAAAATTCAAGAGGAAACACATCCGTCAAAATATTTCTTTCAAGTTAGGTTTGACTGCCAGTGACATCTGTGCCAAATGTCACGTCAAAATAATCATTAGTGTTTAGTATACGCTTGACTTTCTGAATGAAAATGCATTCGGCGATTTGTAGAATGATTGAGTTATTCAATGCAGAAGTTCCATTAAATTTCGTATGCGGAATTCAAAATGTTGGGAAAGGCGTTGGGTGATAATTGTTTGTCGCAAGCAAGCGTTTTGGATTGGTACAAATAATTCAAAGAGGGTTGAGAGCGCAGTGACGATGTCCATCCACGTTGAACTACGTCCATTACGGTTACCAATATAAACTGATGATCAACACATCAATAAATTAAAGGAATTGGTGCTTGGGAAGCAGTCAGAGATCTTACTAGCATTGTTGGAATATCGGAAGGATCATTTAAAACTATTTTGAAAAATTATTTGCACCTAAGAAAAGTAAAAGCACGATAGATTCCAAAATCACAAAATCAGCGTCACGTTAACGTCTATGAAACAAGGCTTTCCGACTATAGGGATGTCATAAAACGTTTTATTACCGGCGATGAGTCTTGGATCTATGCTTAGGACCCGGAAGTATACGATTAATCGGCCGAATATTGTGACAAAAGTGAGCCGATCCAAAAAAACCAAGTCAAAACAGTTCAAAAATCAAGGTTATTTTCATAGTTTTCTTCGATTATATATGCGACGCAATCCGAATTCCTTTCGACCGGCCATACTGTCAACAAGGAATATTAATTGAGTGTAGTGCATCATTTACGCGAAGCAAATCGTAAAAAAAGGTCGGACAACTCTTGGTTTTTATACCGTCGCAAATTGCATTGATTCTTCGTGAGTTTTCCGCCAATTTTTCAACTAATACCACAACCACCGTATTCGTCTGAATGAGCTCCTTGTAACTTCTGGATATTCAGCAAACTCAAAGGACCGCTGCTGGGAAACCGTTTTGAGTCAACTGAAGACCATAAAAGTGAATCGCTACGCGCCTTGAAGGCTATTCCAGAAACAAGTGTTTCAAGGATTGGAAAAAAGTTTGGCTTGCAAGTATTGGGACCGAGAGGGATTACTGTGAGGGGAACGACATAAATTTTGAAGAACAAATTAAGAATTTTAAAATTATGTTTGAAAACTTACTCTGTTTTGCTTATATATTTGACAAGATATTTATCCTCCATTAAGTTGGGAACAAAAAGCTTTTTCGGAACACGGTTACCCACGAAAGAGAGATGGTCACACGAAGTCGGGTTGAAACTTGTCGACCGCTTACACTTTATACACGACAAAGTAGAGGAAGAGTTTGGAGAAAGAATCGCAAAAGCAAACGACAATCTTATGATTTTCATGTCCTACTTGTATATAAAATAAATGAAAAAGAAATTCATTCTGCCCTCGGATTCTGTTGTATTAATGCTGCAAACACGAAAGAATCGCGTTTATTATTAGACAAATGTTTGAAAGTGTTTGAGACCATCACGAGATGACTAAGTTACTCGAATATGGATAAAGTTTTCGCAGAGGCTTTTGAACGGTGGTGAAAGCTTTCGTTAGCTCGAATAAGTATTTAGAGCCAAACTTAGCAAGTAGTTGATTCTTTATTAAATTGAAATGTGCTGAATAGCGCGGTAAGGCCAATATATTTATCAATTACCCGAACAAAGGGCAGTAGAGAAGTAAAGTGCAAATATACTTATCGTAATGTATTTACTTAGTATAATCGTTTTTCGATTATGCAGTCAAATAAATGGAACACAAAATGCAAATGGAGCGAGTATTTGAATTCCTTCGAAATTATGAAAAAAATGATAACTACAATGAGCAGTAATCCATTGCACTCGCTAAGCAGCGATTCACTTCCGAAAGAATTACGCGCTCGAGCGGTCAAAGTTGCCGTATGTACCCATTTGTAAGAGCCATAAACGAGTTACGTAATGTGCATGTGTACCTATATACCATACATGAAATACAATAATATTAATGAATATGAGATTTATTTCACCACTGGGAATACGAAACCCACTGGGAATGAAGAATAGCAGGACTTGCGAATGGACAGACAATCAACACAAATAGACAGCTTGGCTGACAGGAAAACAAATAGTCGTAGATGTACCTATACTTACACATATATATACACATGTACATACATATGTTTGTAGTTGCATATATATTATTATATATTTTTCGCGAATCACAAATTTTGTTTGTTTTTCCATAGGTGTTGTGTGTTTTCCATTGTAGACTTTGTAAATATGAGTATATATTTACATACTATGGAGGTGTGTATATGTTTATGTGTACTTTTAACAAATGAACAAAATTTCATAAAATCGTTAAGAATGGAGGAAAGCGGTGTTTGCGGGTAGTTTGTACCGGTGCGCAAAGATGAAAGCATTTCCATTTATTTTGGTTAAGTAAATAATATTTTGCTAATGATAATAATTGTTGGAATTTCCTAAACTTTGTTACATCACTACATGCGCCAAAATTAGCACAGATTATATAAGCAAAAGCTTTCATAATTAACCGCAAAGTGTAAATGTGTAATTTTAATTGATTAGTAGTGCTTTGGTGCTAACGGTTGTACTTTTTATAATAACCTCTTTTTAGCAGATTACGCGTGATTCGTGTCAAGCTGTCATGTTATTTCTGTTCAGTATTGCTTGGCATTTCATCATGGAAAGTCTTACGCTTGAACAACTACAAACCGTACAATTTTTTACAAAATGCCACGTACTGTAAAGAATGAGTTTCGCACGCTTCGCTCAACTTATGGTCAACATAAAAGGCCTATTGAGCGTACTATTTGCAACACCATCACCCATCTTGAATAACATTCGACCGAATAGACTGCGACTAGCACGCAGTAAAGAAAATATAGCAGCAGTAGCTGAGAGTGTACATGAAGTTCGTGGATGGTCGGGTCGGCGCCATTTGCAGCAACTCGGCTCGTCGTATGTAACGGTTTGACAAATTTTACGTCGAGATTTGGAAATGGAATCTTGGGCAAGAAGTGAAACCGGATCTTCCAGAGTGACATTGTTTCGCTCTTGAAGCTCATTGTCGGCTTTTGAATAGTTCCAAGAAGATGTGGAGTTTTCGACCCAAACTTTGTTCAGCACTGAGACCCATTTCTGGCTTAATGGGTATGTAAACAAGCAAAATTGTCGCATTTGGGGCGAAGAACAACCTGGAGAGATACAAGAGCTACCATTTCGCCATGATAACCGACTATTTGATGCCGAAAATTGAAGGTCGTGATCTCAACGATATTTGCTTTCAACAAGATGGCGCCACTTCCCATACATCGCATCAATCAATGGATTTATTGAGAGAATACTTTGGTGAGCAGATAATTTTACGTTTAGGATAGGTTTATTGACCCAGAAGATCTTGTGATATTACACCGTAAGTTTTTTTCCTGTGGGAATATGTAAAGACAAAAGTCGCGGCTATTATTTGAAAGAAATATTCTTCAAAAAATGTATTTTTTAATTTATTTATCAAAGAATGTTGTTTTAAATGATAATAAACATTCCCTATTGGATTTAACGTTTATGTGTTTTTTCTTTAAAAAATACTCGAGTTGGCTGATCCTTTAAAAAACCTAAAAACCAGGTTACTGAAATTTTTCATTTAAATTTAGTTTATGTAAAGAACAACACTCTTCTTTCCATTTTCCGACCCCAGAGAGCTAAGATATTATACAACACCTATAGGTTATAAAGTCTGACTTGGTCTTCAGGCCAATCGTTTGGAGACCATGTATGAAATGCGTTTGTTGAATTTCTGAAGATTGTAGATATATATACATGGTGAATAGTCTAAGACCTCATATTACGAATATTCAGTTACTCTTGTAATTATTAGGTATATTGATATCGCATTTGGTAGCAACCTTCATTGCCATAAATTTTGAGGATTTTCCCAACTGGGTCGTGGGCTGTTCGCGCATATTAACAATCGTTGGTATATTGACGTTGATGGCGAGGATTATGATGTTGATGGAATCACAATTTTTACGATTGTGTTTTTTCCACCATTTTTATTTTGGCGCTGAAAAGTAATTTGTGCAAGTATATCCCTAGAAACTTAAGTTAGTATGTGCGCATGGAGACATATGTATGAATGTATATAAAGGTGTGCATATGCCAAAAATATCAGAGGAAGGGTATATATGTACATATGAAGGTGCATATGTGTGTGTGTGCTGTCATGACAATTGTGCTCACTCGAAAGTAGTTAAATATAAGTTGCTATGGAAATTTACAATTCCTTTTTTTTTCAGCATTCGGCGCTATAAAGTTCTTCATGTTTCTAGCTGGAGCTGTTCGACTTTTCACTTTTTCATTTATAAAATGGCATATAAACGATACATTGGCTGGGTGCTATGGCAATCTGCAGATTTCAAGGCGCCTAAGTATTTGAATATATATATATATATAGACATATCACATAGAAAAGAGGCACACTAATTATTTGTGTTTGTGTGTCGAAGCCCGTATAAAAGTATACAGTTAGTACTGTAGTGAAACTAGCGCTCGTGCGTTAATGCTCCTGTCTATCAGCTTATTTTATGAAGGTGCACTAGGCACACCACACACTAGTCCTTTACATGGCAACCTATGCACACATCTACGGGAATGTGTGTGTATGTGATTACTATTTACTGTCATTGCTCGGCTGTTGGTGGCGTTTGTGCTAATTTATGTGCTCATGTTAATTGACAGCTTAATTTCCTTGACAAATGCGATTTGCGGCTCCTTTTGAGGTGCCCTGTTGAAACATGCCCACAAAGATGGCGCATTCGACGCAGAGCAACGAAGCCACAGCTTGAATGCACGCGCCAAAGCTAAAGAAAAGAATACAAAGCAAAAGAACTTAAGTGGAAACTAAAGAAAGCACAAGCAATAGAACCGCAAAGGGCTGCGTGTCTGAGACTACTTATGTGGCTGAATGCACAGTGTAGAAAGTAGAATTATAAACCACACGTTGGGCTTGCATGCATGTGTGTTTGTGCAGGTGTAAGAGTAAATGCGTATGTATTAGTACGGCCCTTTTGCAAAAAGATGGGAAAAGTTTTCATAGACCAACCGCAGCGCCTCTCACACCTGCGGCGCCGATCACTACAAATTATTTTAATACCTTTTAACTCAAAAACAAACACATAAACCCCCGTTAAAATTTGCACACACACACACACACACACACAGATATAAGCAGTCACACAAACGCTCACGCCCAACACATTAGTTGTCAATATAATTCTCAGCTTGTATTTTTCTTCTTGCTTAAGTACACACGCATTGTTGGTCTTTATTTATATTTACTCTTTCGCTTTGTGTTCTACTTGAGGTTCCAAGCATATGTCGTAAAGGGGCTGGTTCGACAACAGTGTAATGTCACCGATAAGAATCTCGGGAAATCGACACCCACCTTGAAAACAAGAAAAACTTGTCTGAGAGCCGTAAGAAAGCAGCCAAACAAACACACTTTTACTGCACGACTGACTTTAGCAAACAAGAGTCGTGTGTAGATGTGTGTGCGTGTGAACGTATTACGTTTAAGCTATTATATTTTTTCAAGTTTCAAATGCAAGCATATGTCTTCCTGTGTGTTTGTGCATCGCCTCTTGGCCTTTCTCTTCCTGTTTCTTTGCTTCTTTTCCCAACACTCGCATAGCAATTTGCGTTTCCGCTTTACACGAGGTTGAAGCAGAAATCCTTTGTGAGAATTTATTCTGACAAGTATTTAATTTAGAGTTTCCTCTAAAAGTGCCAGCAAGGATTACGAGTGCCAAAACCGACTTCAAATATTCCTTGCTGTGGAATGACTTAACTAGGTATTTGGTAGTTGAAGAAAATTATAAAATATATGAAAGAGAAATGCGTGTAAAGAGTCGAGTTTTAAATATTTAAATGGAGATTTAAGAGTTAAGTAGAACTTTTGGGTTTTTAACCGCTTTGGTAAGAGCAGAAGTTTTCAAACATTTCTTATAAAATTTTATTAAAAATATCTGAATTAAATCTAGTTTTTTTACAAAGGCATGAAAAGTTACTATAAGTAATATTTATGAAATATATCTGATAGATGTTGAAATAACATTCTTCTTAAGGGGTTATATTCAGTTTGAATTTGATTCTTGTTATATTATTTTTTTAATATAAATATATTTAAGGATACACACTAAAAATTTCCTATCGTTCTGGTGAATATTACACTCAAGTTATACTCAATTTTGAAAAGGCGTTTAAGCGTGCTTGGAAATGGTGTTTTCAAAGTCGGTGTCCAACATTACTTGAAAATGTTAAGCAGAATAGTCTCAAATTCATATTTTTTCACCAACAAATAATTTTTTATAAATAATAAAAAGCTGAAATTTTGTCAAAAATCCATTTTTTTAAACCCCCACTTTTCAAACAAATCTTTTTACATCGATACCATTGGCCATAACAACCGCGCCGTAAGTTCTGCTTTCTCTAAGTTGGACAAAGAAACGAAGCAATTGGGTCTGGTAGAGAACGAGGGTAAGACAAAATATCTCCCATCATCAAACAAACAGACCTCGCACTGGTGCCTTTGCGTACATGTCACTGTTGACAGTCGTACCTTTGAAGTCGTAGATAACTTCGTCTATATTGGAACCAGCATTAACACCAACAACAACGCCAGACAGCATTGTTGGCCAGAACGACGGACTGAGTAGGTAATTGGAAATAAAGTCCTCTCTCGACGAACAAAAACCAAACTCTATAAGTCACTCATTATTCCCGTCCTGCTATATGGTGCGAACATCTGATGAGTCGGCGTTAGAGAGAGAGGTTCTGCGGAGGTTATGGTAATTTGGGTAACAGCGAATCCCGATGTCGATGCAGTTTTTTATGTCATAAAAGGGTATACAATTATCTTTATCTTGGTTTTCCTCGGTCAGGCTGTATAAAAGCCATATGCCACAGTGGTCGGATCTGAACAATTTGTTCGTTGGTTGTTCCCCTGTCTTGGACAACAATCTAGGCCGAATTTCATAAAGATATCTCATTAAATAAATAGTTTGCCACAAGAAAATGATTTTGATTCAGTTTGTATATCAGTTTTCTGCTAAAGCAGACCAAGATCGGCGGTACCGACAATTAGCTACTTGGGAAGAAGAGAATGTGTGCAAAATTTCAGTTCAGTAACTCAAAATCTGAACTTGTTCGCGAATATATAGACAGACACACGAACATTGGTAACTAATACCAGGTGGTCACTCCGATCGTTTGTAGCTATATTCTTACTGGGTATTGCAAATTTAGGGTAAAAATTTAACCTTTAAATCTCCCAAACATAAATTCAAAAAAAATTGGGCCTTGTTTATTGCAAGTTGCGAAATTATATGAGAAGTTTTCGCACTCAACAAAGAACCGTAAAGAGCTTATATTTCAACCATTTTCAAATTACGTAAAAGGTATTTGATGGTGTGGATAGTAGACGATTTTTCAGTAGAATACTATTTTGTTGAACAACATAAACGCGTACATGCATATGCTTTACTGACTTTAGAAAATTACTAAATTTCATTATTTATATAAATTATAAATTTATAACTATAAATCATTTTCTAAAACAAGAAACAGTTATTAAAAACATAAATTGTAATCTATTATATTAAGTAGTGATTTTTGCTGTGATTTTTTTATACGCTTAACCATACAAAAGCTCCAAATATCACAAATTCTCATGTGATAGGTGTCATGATTGCGAATATTATAGTATTTGCATATGAAACCTCAACCCACGATTATTTATCGTTATATTCGGATTGGATTAATTTTACATTTTATTATATCACACAATTATTTTATTATATCATCATAACTACAACGATATCATTGCGTAAAGTTACTTAAATTGGCTATACTCCAAACTGAGTTATTAAACCTTTAGGGCGAACCACTTGATTTAAGGTTGTTTTTATTGTTAAAGTGGGAGAAAAACTATCCCAAATAATTTCTGACATGATATTTCCTGTCAGTCAACAGTCCTTGATCTGATACCTCCGCTTCGGTTACATAGACCGAATTGTCGTGGGAACAGTTTGCTTTTCAGTATTATTCACACTATAAATATTCACTGAAATGAATGACTGATTATAAAGTATTTTTTTTTATTTTGTTTAAACACTATCTAAATCATGGGTACGAAATTTTCCAACCAGATGATTTAAAACTAAATTGTTGTTTGAATATATATACAAGTTCTTAGCATATGTTATATTATTTGCACTGTTTATAAAACTTTACTATGAGCAAAAACCCAATTTATAGCGTTCAATTTTATAGAGCCATAAATAAGCTTTGCCTCCGCGTATATTTATCTATTGTTTTTGTCATGAAAAACCTTCAATTTATTCGCAAATTGATTTTACTTGATTGAATGTCGACATTTAGCTTTTATAGGTGCCTTGGAATCTATTTTAAAGATTGTTTAGTGATCGGGTAATCCAACTGTAAAGTTTGCTACGTATTCAAGAATTATATATCTTGGATATATTTTTAAATGTTTTTTATTTCTATGTACATAGTTTGCCTTTTAATTTTCGTGTAATTTACCTGTAAAATACTTTAAGGGGTTACAGGGGTTTACGGATTTCAAAAAAATCGATTTTTTATTTTCTTATTAAATACTACGACACCTCTAGAATATTGTTCCAAATTTTCAAGTGGATCCGTAGAAACAGTTTTAGAGATACAACCATGACAACTTGTGCGCTCAGTAGCTGGGCTAAGTGCGCTGTTTTAAAGGCGTTTTTCTTGAAGTCCGTTGGCAAGATTTCTCGAGAATTAGTCAACCGATCTTCATGAAATTTTGTACAGGTCTTTGAGATACAATTCTTAAAGACTTGGATGAAAGATTTTTTTCGACTATTTGAAAAAAATATCGCGAAATTTTCACTGAATTTTTAATTTTTTTGTAAAAATGTGTACCAAAAATCCAGTTTTCAGTATTTTTTTCCTTCGTACGAGTTCTAAGTTAACGTTTTAATTAAAACACGTTTTTTCTTCACTTTAGATGATTCCGTAATTAGTTTTCCTGCCAACGCGGGCACATTTTTAGCCGAGGGGTTACCGGAAAGAGCGTCGCAATGGCCGAGTTTAAAATATTTTTTCGCAAAAATTACAGAATTTCTTTGTTCATGTAACAATTTGTGTATGTTAACAACAAAAAAATTCTGGTAAAATGCTTGATTTTTTAAATGAAAAAAATTTTTGAAAAGAGGCTTTTTTTATCAGACGAAATCAATGTAACCCCTTAAGAATTCAAGAATTATAAACTTGGTAGCTTACTTTCAAAACTTTCTTTAATTTTAGAAATCTTTCCTTTTAACAAATTTAAATATGTATAAAGCAGCGTATGGTTTTTGTACTAGTTTTCTACTTTTCTTTATATATTTGCATATTTGTTTTGTATATTTGTACATACGTTTGCATTTTGTCTTTCAAGGGCACTCAAGAATCGTGTTTCTTTCAAGCATGACTTATGAATAATTGTTATTATTTATTTGTGTTTAGGCAGCTTTAATGAAGTTTTTAAATTTTTTGTTTTATTTATTTATTTTTTTTTTTTAAATTTTTATTGTGTTGTTTTTATCTGCAAATTTTATAACTTTTTTCAATTTTCAGTTCATTTCTGCGATTCTCGCTGAAAACTCATTAAACTAGCTGTTCTGGGTCCACGTTTACTAACGGCTGTCCACAATTCAGCATACAGAAGTTGCAAGCACAAGTGTACATACATATGTGCTTTGCGCTTATTTGCTTATGTTTCTGTATTTATGGTTTGTGTGTTTGTATAAGCGTATGTATTTTAAAATATTGCAACTTAGCAAAAAAATATACACACAATTAGTGCGAATTTTCTTTCACCACAATTTCAGTCGCGTTTTTCGCTTTTCTTAAGACTTTTAGTGCCAACCGATTCATCCTTTCTTATTCATATGTATATATTTATATATATGTATGTATAATATGTATATTTGCAGCGTAGACTATTTACATTGTGTGTTTTGTAAAACTGTGTATTATGCACTTTGCACTGGGCGCTTTTTAAATCACTTTAAAATTGATTTATTTCAAAGAAAATTTGCACTGTGTCTCAAGAAAAAAAAAATCGCAAAAGGAAGACACGCGGATAAATGGAAAATGCAAAATGTAAAATCACCCGAAATTCGTAATAATATTGACGAAATTATCGGAATACCAAGAGTAAATGGGATTAGCCACCAATCGGGTTGGATTATAGCTGAGTGAGTGAGCGTTGCCGCCGATTGACGTTGGGACTTGCGGCTATAAATTTGTATTGTTATGGTTGCTAAATGTTCAACACATTATTAAAAATGTATATACATATGTGGGTATGTGTATATGTGTATATGTTTATATGTATATGTATGTATATATCGTATGCATGTATAGCGCTTATTTTTTGCACCATGTCATAAATAAATGGTTGCTATTGTTGCTTTCAGCGTTTAGCCAACAATTGATTAACACGTTCCAAAGGCACACTTGAATGGCATTAACGGCATACGGCTACATACATATGTACATACGAATGGATAAGTGGCCTATATGTATGTATGTATGTATATGACTGCACATGCATATATGTATGCATGAATGGATGTATGTATGAGCACGCAGTCATCGAGCAGCCACTCAATCACGAAAGAAACATTTTCAGAATCATTTATTTTAACTAATTGGGGGAAATTGCAATATTTCTATTATATTTAAGTGGACTTTAATTGAAATGGAATTGCCAGACGCTGTCGTTGTTGAATGCTGTTGTTGATACTCATTGTTGTTGTTATTGTTGTAAGCCTATAATGAATTAATTTCTGCTTTCCCCATGCATACCGCTACACACACACACGCTTCAAAATACAAACGCCAATATGAAATCAATTCAAATCGTTAACGCCTGGTGATTATTCGTTTCGCACCTTTTTGAAATAATAATAAAAAATTGTTTATACACGCAAAAACGACGAACTGTAATATTTAGTGCCGTTTTTAATACCGTTTTTTACGCTACTCTGCCAGCGGAACAGTTGTCTCTTCGACTTTTTTAATTTTTTTTTTGTTATTATTGCTATTGTTGTTGTTATAATTTACGAATTTTCATATGCGTATATGCTCTTCTGATTTATTAAAATTTTTGCAAATTATATGTGTATTGCCATTGCAGTATTAGAATATGATTTTTAATTAGTAAACACAACAAAAAAATTAAGAAGCGTAGCGCTACTTTTCTCCGTTAAGTTTTGCGAATCATCAGTCGACACCGGTTGTTGTTTTACTACTGTTGAGTGAAATTTTCGCAACGAAAACGAAAATTAAAACGATAACGAAATTGAAAATGAAACAACAATTACAACAACTACTGCTGTACACACACGCGCAACAGCCACCAGCGCGCTACTCATTCATCCACCCACTAAGAATCAGCTAGTGGCAGCAGTAAATAAAAGCCGCCTGTGCGAGTGTGTGTGTGTAAGTATATTTGCGAAGCCGAAGTCGTCACACACACACACGCATACACAGTAGCACAGAGTGGCGGAGAGTCGAGTAGCGAGAATAGAACGGCAAACAGCACTCAGCACAGCGCCACTGCAGCACGCAGCGTTGCTACGGAGGGCAGGACACGACGAAGTGCGGCGTATCGAAGGCCGATTGCGAAAGCGTCAATGGGCCAGTAGTAGAAACGTAACAACAGCAACAGTAAAGGCAACAGCGACAATAACAAAAACAATAACAACATAAACAGCAACAACACGCACGGAGAAAAAAGACGTCGGGAATAGCAGCAGCAACAACAATGCAGCGCCTAAGCGTACAACTTGAAACACAACATACAGCGCATTTATCGGTAGTATACTAACAACAACAACAAGTGCGTTTCGTCTATAAATACAAGTGCCAAGTGGGAGATGCGACCAGACAATGCAGTCGCTATAAGGCAAGGGGAAAATGATGGCCAGAATATTATGAGCACTCAAGCAGGAGGCAAGTTGGCATGGCAGAAAAGCAAAGCACTCAGTTAGTCAGTCATGCATATGACTATGCCACCACGATTTTATGTAAGCTACATACTCGTCATAGTCGAACATATGTTATGTACGAAACACAAATAAATATAAGTACGTGCAGCTGTAGTAGAGTTGCCACTTTAGTGAGTTTCGCCAAGATTTGTGGGCGCTCTTAAATTCTTGTAATTTGATTAATTTGCTAGTAGAAAGAGTATTTTCGTATTTCTAATCAAACTTCAAAATTTTTTGTCACTTTTCCAATAGAGACATTATTCCTTTCATAAGCTTCTCTTGAAGCCAACTTTATTTCATTAAGGGAGTTCTGCATTGATCGAAGCAAATGGTAGTCCGATAGTGCAAGGCCAGGGCTGTGCGGTGGATGCATCAAAACTTCCCAGCCAAGCTCTCCCAGTTTTTGCCGAGTCATCAAAGATGTGTGTGGTCTAGCGTTGTCCTGATGGAAGACGAAGCCCTTTCTGTTGATCAGTTCAGTCCGTTTTTTTCGATTGCTGGCGTCAATCTCATCAGTTGTTGACAATATAACCTTTCGAGGCGTTAATCCTGTAGTTGCGACCATTTGCTAAGGTTCACCATGCATGGATAATGATCTTTTTCGCACATTATTGTCGTATTTGATCCACTTTTCGTTTCCTGTTTCGCCTTTTCGACTACTCAATTTAATATTTTTATAGGACTCGAAGTCAAGCTTAATAGTCTTTTGATCGAGGAACTCCTTCTCTAAAAAAAAAACTCTATTTGAGAATTAGGCAATCAACAGCTTATAAAACAAGCCTCACAAATGAAATGAGTCAGTTTGTATGGCAACTATAGTGGTTCGATCTGAACAATTTGTGGGGAAACTCTAGTTTTGCCTTGGGCAAATAATTATTTCGGGAGTATTTCTCGTATTAAAAGTTTTCCATATGGTAACTTGATTTTGATTGTTGAGTTTGTTTGCTGCCGGCTATATGTTACAGTGAGCCGACAAATGAGCAGCTCTTGGGGGAGAAAACGACATGTGTCAAATTTCAGATTGATAACTCAAAAACGGATTGATAACCCGCTCAGACGGATGGCCTAATATTTTCCTCTGAGTTTGACAAACGTCGTTGTAGATATATGTATTTTTTCGCCCCACTGTGCTCTAGACCTGAATGCCGCCTTTCAGAATTATGAATGTATTCGCTGAGCTGAAATGAAGCGCAAAAGGAAATTTAGGAAACTCATTTTCCTGCTGCTGCTTGTACTGTTGGATATTGTACTATGCTCTAGAGACGTATCTAGGTGAAATTGAAGTAACAGTAACAGTGACACCTAGTCTTACAGCAACATTCGCAAATGGGGTGAAATCCAGTGCGGCAGGGAGCCACAATCGCACCTTCGTGCTACAGTTGAAAACGGAACAACATGTTAGCGGTTGGGGACAAAGGTAGCTGAACGCACTGCTTTACATTGGTTTTGAGAAACACTCAATGACGGACGACTCAGCGACGCACACTCATTTGCGGTTGCACGAGCATTTGCGGCGCACAGGCGGAGAGCAAGCGAAGTTACGTGCTGTGCGTTGGAACGTGCTCAAAAAGCAACAGTTAATGGCCTTAACGGTAAAAGCAATGATGAGCATTATGAGGAGCATGGAAGCGTATAAAGGGGATGCAGGGTCAAGTGACGTGCTGTACTTGCGGGCCACGCTCCTAATGTGTGGGAAAGCGGGCAGATGACACTCGAAGAGAGTGCTGTTTATTTATTTATTTTTTTCTTTGCTTCAATTATATTTCGACAAGCCTATGAAGCACACATGTGGGGCGGACTGTTGAAAGGCACCCCTTGGGGTTGCTTGATTTGATGTTCACGGCAAGCTCAAGCTCATTATCATGTTGCAATTTTTGTGTGTGTGTGTGTGTGTGTCATGATGACTTTTTACATGATTATGATGTTGTTGATTATGTTGCTCACTTTTTGTTGTTTTATCATCAGCAATTTTGTTGATGTTGCCGCGATAGCACGAGTTGATGACAAAGATAATTGTGCGTTGCAAAATGTAAATGCTCTTGTTTGTTTACGTGCGGCGAGTCGCCAGGGAGCCAGCAGTGAGTTTGTGTGCGCCTTTGTGAGGCACTCGCAAGAATGACAGGCACAGATAGGCAAATATTTGAGTTCAATGAATTTAGACAAGCCATCACAAACATCGACTAGTTCGGATGACAGAGCGGTGAGAGCGTCATGGAGTTTCAGAGCAACTTCCCGCCTACATTGGAATAGTAAAGTATTTATTTATAGGCCAACACGGAATGTGATTAAGCCAAAAACAATGAGGTAATTATAATTGTTTCGAAATATTCATTGAATTTGTTTGCTAAGTTTGGGAGAGTGGGCAAGAAATAAAGGCAACAATTTTGACAAATAAATAATTGAAGTTTAAAATAGAACAATAACAGTGAATTTGGAGCACTAGGGCAATTAGACTAATATTTCCGCATCCATGTGTGCTGAGTAAGAAATATCTACCAAAAACACAGTTTTTAATAAACCAAGTCCAATATTTCCAGTATATA
This sequence comes from Bactrocera latifrons, assembly GCF_001853355.1. Classification (NCBI taxonomy): domain Eukaryota; kingdom Metazoa; phylum Arthropoda; class Insecta; order Diptera; family Tephritidae; genus Bactrocera; species Bactrocera latifrons. The sequence continues at coordinate 398,883 of NW_017534564.1, forward strand.
GACCAATATTTCTGTATCTGTATGCGTTGAAAAAGAAAGTTCATTCAACGAATCTTCCGCAAGATCGGACAAGAAACTAGTATTGAATTGGAACCGCGAGGAAGATAAATATTAGTTGATCCATTAGATATATTTTGGAGAGATTCTATGAAACTATCGTCCAAATATTTCTTCAAATTTCTTTTGTTTAGAAACGAATAAGGAACGGTTGGTTCAAGTGCTTTTTTCAATAGCATTCTTTTGACAGATCAACATTTGAGATCCAGCATTCATTAGCTGAAAGTGTACACGAAGACCGTGGAGAGTCGATTCGGCGCCGTTCGCATCAAATCGAACTGACGTTCAGAAAGCGTACAAAATACCGCTTGTGCAAAAACTGAAGCTGCTTGACCTTTCCCAGCGACATCGCTTCGCTTTATGGGCTCTTGAAAAATTCCAAGAAGATTCGACGTTTTCGAGCCAAATTTTGTTCAGTGATGACATCCATTTCTGGCTCAATGGGGATTTGGGACGACTAGCAACCTGAAGAAATTCAATAGCTGCAATTTCTTCTAGAAAAAAAAACGGTTGATGATTCTACCGGACCATTTCGGTTCAGATTTCTTCCAAAATAATGTGAGTGAGAATGTAACATTCAACGCTGATCGTTATAGCGCCATGATAGCCGACTATTTGATACCAGAAATTTAAGCTCTGGCGACACTTTGTTTCAGCAAGATAGTGTTTTCCCACACATCGCACCAACCAATGGATTTATTGAGGGAGCACATCGGTGAGCAGATAATTTCACGTTTTGGGTCGGTCGATTGGCCACCGAGATCGTGTGATATCACACCGTTAGACTTTTTTCCATGGAAATATGTAAAGTTTAAAGTTTATGCGGCCAATCCGCTTCGATTCAGACCTTTGGAGCAAAACATCACATGTGGCATTCGCCAGTTAGCGGACGAAATGCTCGAACGAGTCATCGAAAATTGGACTTAAAGCTTGGATCATCTGAGGCGTAGCCGCGGCCAACATTTAAAAGAGATATTCTTCGAAAAAGAAATGCAAAAATTGTTCTTTCGAATGATAATGATCATTCCCCATTAAATTTAAAGATTCTGCTTTTTTTCTTTAAAAAAGTAGAGAATCTCGAAGTGGATTACCCTTTAGTTAAAGCTTATTAAGAGGCGGAAAGTAGATTTGTTTTTTACGGAAATAGAATTAGTGAAGCCTGAGAGCGCGTTTTTGACTGCTAACCTCTACTATAATTAGAACCACTAAAAAAACCGAAAAAAGAACACAATGTGTATGCTACCCTCGCAATTCATTCATATTTAATATATATTTATGTATCATCCTACCTTCATTAATACCTATTTACATAAAATTTCGGGGGTTGGCATGCATTTACTCCTACTTTTGCTCGACTTCGTCAAAGTTACGAGAGTTAATTTGCTTCCTTTTGAATAATTACGCTCAATGAATACGAAAAATTACGCTAAATTCCTATAAAGACTTGTATATGTATATGAATGTGTAACAAAACTTTATGTTGGAACATGCACCACATGTTCATGTGTGTATGTGAGACCAAAGTGTTCACCACAAAAGTTAATTAAATCCCAGCCTTAATTATGTATCAAGAGGGCAAGACCAAACATAAGGCATCAACGGTAAGAAAAAACACATATTAAACCATTCCATGTTTCTTTCTAGTGTATATATAAAAAAAATAACTTATTTAAAAATATTCAAAAATGTGAGGAATTATTTTCGCGCTACGGTTATTGAAATTTAATTCCACAAATATATATTTGCTGTCTTTCTTCTTCAAAATTTGAACCTTTATTTAAAAAATATGTACAAGGTGCGTACCAAACTAAACAATATTAAAAAAAAAAAACAGAACAAATGGTTTTTTCGGCCAAATCAATTTTTTTTAAATAGTCTCCTTCTGCATCAATACAGCTTTTTAAACGGTCCAAAAGCATATCGGAGGAGTGTTTTAGCTTGTTGGCCGGTATGTATGCCGGCGTAAGCCTTTTGAATGGCCCTACGTCTGCATAACGCTTTCCTTTCATGGGTAAATGCATTTTTCGGAAAAGGAAGAAGTCGCACGGTGCCATATCAGGTGAATACGGGTTAAATAGTGGTTAAAATGTGATTTTTAGACAAATAACGTCCTTCGAATGTTGGATTCCGAACAATTTTTGGTCCTCAGTCTATTTGTGCGGAACAAACCGAGCACACACCTTTCGTAAGCCCAAATGTTCTGTAAAAATGCGATAAGTCGATGTTTTGGAAAAGCTCAATTCCATTTCCATGAATTTCAATAATGACTTCTGCTGATTTTTGATGGATTCACACACAGTTTCGATGGAATTTCCGGTGATCGCGGATTTTGATTGGCCCACATGTTGAAGGCGGGATAGGCAATCATCGCCTTAAACTTGGTTCATCAATTGAAAGGTTTCGGTAAAAGTTTTACCAATTTTAAAACAAAATTTGATGTTGGTTCTTTATTCGAAGCACCTTTAGTATCGATAACACCAACTTACTGATACTAAAAACGTAATAACGTCACTTCCAATTAATGAAATGTCATGAAATTCTTATTAAACAATTGATAAGGATAGCAGATTCTTATGCACCAGTCTTCATATAGATGGCGTTAGATTCAAAAAGTCCTGTTTACTTTGGAACGCACATTGTATAATAGTATTTTTTAGAGCATTATCTATGTATGTGAAGCCGTAACATATTTCACCTTATTGGCAACTTGTTGATTTCTCCCAAGAGAACTGTGCCGGCTTGGTAGCCAAGAATGAATGAAGCCAAATTATGATATACTATTCTGATGTGAAACGTCTTCCGGAGACCCGGAAAGTTTTTAGCCAGTCTTATAATATAAAACCGAGCGTTATCCTTATAGAAAATTATTGTCTAGTCGCACATTCGGGAAGTTGTTCATTGATTGTTGCACTTTGTTTTAGAAGTTCACAAAACAGCGCTCCTTTGTAGCCTACCAAATACAGGGCATTATCTTGGTTAAAAATTTTTTTTTATTTGATTTCTCGCAATGGATTCGATTTTCACTGCCAGTCACAATCCGATGCAAAGATGACACGTTCAGACACCTTTTTGACTAAATCGTTTTTCAACGAACATGAACCTTTGAACCTAGATTCATGTGTCACACTTTTTTCTTGTATTTGAATGCATCCGGCTGCTTTTAAATGTTTTTATATGGATACTTGAGTTGGCAATATGGGTACTAGACTAAATTATGGTTTATGATTACTGTTTAAACATTTGAATAGTAATAATTGATATAAGATATGTATATTACAAGACTGAAGATTCGACTGCGAATTATTATTAAATTTAGTTTAAGTTGCTGATCCAATGCAGTATATTTCAAGCTGAGATCTTTGCTTCGCGAAAGCCACAGAAGTGGCCTCTAATTCACCTGTAAGCAATTCCGAAAATGTGATCAACATTGGGAAACCTATGCATTGTCTATACGACGATCTCGACAGAAGCATGGGAAAGAAAATCAAACCCCAATGCAACGATCTGGGCGCAAAACTGCAAAAACATGTGCACAACTGTAGATTGGGAGTATCTGAAATTCCTATTGACTATGCTGTAAGCATTAGGGGTCCCAACGGGGTGTTGTATTTTCGAGCTTTCGATAGTGAGGCCACAGAGTCTGTTAAAATTGGTGTCGAGCGCGGCATCCTAAAGGATTATTACTCCTTTTTTACTTAGCCACTGAACTCCATCGCAAATAACCAAAACTGGTCTATGCGTGGCTTATCGGCCTACCAGATTAGGTTAACCTAATCTAATTCAAAAGTAAATGCTCGTTGGGTTTATTCCCTATACTCGGCCGTTAAAGTTAATATTTTAATAATAGGTGATGACGTGATCACTATAAATTTCCCTTTACGTCGCATAGGAATGTGTAAATATGTGTGTGCGGTTTCAAACATACGATACAATAAAAAGCGAATGGACTAAATTTGATACAAACACACCAAATGAACAAGTGAAGTCAACAGCAAGGACCGTAAGAATAATAGGCACTCACAGACTTACGTATACATATTTCAATTACCTATCATATACACGTATATACAAATGAACGTGTGCATTTAGTGCTCATAAGGATTAAGTGAATGTGTTGAGTGTTGTGTAAGAGGAACCTATAGGTGGGAGGATTGGCTGAAATGAGCAGCAAATGAGACAGTCATTCATCTCCTCTTCAAATATATCAAGTCATGCACATTTATATGGTTACATATGCATAAAGATTGAAAGGATCTAAATTAAATTTTTGCAATTTTCAACAGAGCGGAATTAAGTGGCTTGATGGAATTAAGTGCAAATGTATACTGAAGCTGATACTTTTTTCATTGCAGAAGTGTCAATATTTAACAAGCAAGTGTACCTTGCTTGCTGTATTCGATTTATGTTCTCTAACATTGTAGAAACCTTTACATGCGAAGGCAATAAGAAAGTTATCTAGCGAATTCAATAGAGGCGAGTATTTGGATAACCTTGTCAAAGAAGTATTAACGACTCTAAAATTAACTCACTTTATTTATGCCAGTCTATGAGATTTATACCAGCTGTTTAATCGATTCGCTTCGCTCCATGGATCGGAGATAGTTTTTATTTGTTATTTCTGTGAAGAATAATAATTGTCAGGAAAATGAAATGGAGACACCTCAAAAAACTCCTTTAAATGGAATTCAAAGCTGAAGGTTTTAAAGAATCTTACTCTCACTATTAAAGTATATTACTCAACATTTAATTATGTTTACATGTTTTTTAAACACTTTAGAAAATTTCTTTTCATTACAACACCTTTCATATGAAGTTAGGTCTCTTTTGAGTATATTCTTTTTAGTTGTTTATTGACCACTTGAAAACGAAAAGTCGATTAAGAAGCAACTGTTCTTTAATTCGTTTCTAGTTGCATGGCGTCGTTTACCCGTATGCCCGTTGGCGCGCACACTCAATCACTTTTGGCCAGCATTTTACTCGCCCGTTGTTTCGTGTCCTGTGTCTTCGCCACGCAAGTGTCGGTACACATCGTTGGTTTTATGTGGTCGTGTGTATGTGTGCACATGCTGGCATGTTGTTTTGGTATTTGATTTTGGGAATGTGTTGGTTGTCGGGAAGTTTGCTGAATTTGCGCGCGTTAACGCTGTTTACACACAGCACGTGCTCACCGTCATTTCGGTCAAATGTGTCAGAGTTCTTGTTGCATGCAGACACATTCAATTACATGGCGATTCACCCACACACACACACACATTTGCATCCATGCAACATTCACACTTTTCCCTTCCATTCACATTCTTGTGCGATAGCGATGTTATTTTCATACGCATGTATGTGCGTTGTATACGTGTGTGCATTCTTTTACGTTTTTTTGCACTTTACTCTCGACAATGTTGCACGAGTTGTTGTTTTTACAAATTCTTGATTTGACGAACGCATTAAGCGAGTGATGACCGCGCCGCCGGGTGGCAATTACCCACATTCCGTGTTGAATTTCAAAAGTTCACTCCGGGTAAATAGAATTCTTCTTCGGTTTTTTGTTGTGAAACAAAAGGAAATATTAAAATTTACATACATATATATCATATTTATGTCCAAATTGACATAAGCTTTTGCTCATATTTAAGTTTTTGTGCTTGTTTATGCCTTCAAAAAGAGATTATTACAGTGATGTTTTCGTATTTTTAGGTTTTAGGTTGAAAATCTTCATTTCTATCGTGTCCAGTTAAGATTTAAATTCGTTTTTATATGTTTAATACCTGAACCATAGCAATTTGATTTTTAATATCTTTATGAAGACACGCATGCATGATTCGCAATTCAAGTTTCATATAATAATTTTATTATCCGTGTCAGAAGTGAGTTGCTTTCGACATTTACATGATAAATATATGTGTGCATGTTAGGGCGTATGTTATTTCTCAAGTTATTTTTTTTTAACGCCGCTTGAAGTTCCAGTTTTTGGACCAAAAAGTTTGCAAAGTAAAAAAACTTTAATTGCAATAGTCATATTTCTTTTTCCATGTATTTAACATTAAATTTTTTATATTTTGCATTAAAAAAGTAGAGCTATAAGCTTAAGAAAATTAAATTTTAGGTTAAAATTGTTTGCTCTACAGAAAAGATTGATGATGAAAAGGAGGATTTTTGCAATAAAACCATTTCTATTAAAGTTATACGCAGTTGAAGCTATACATTAATTATATTGAGCATTCTCAAAGTTCACCATGTCGTATGAGCAACACAAATTTTATAAATCACTTTCATGAATGCTCAATTTTTCAATAAAGACAGTGAATGACGCCACATTTTTCTTCGCTCCGTTGACATTTCTTTGCAGTGGGGTTAGTCACTTTATCATGGAAAGGAAAAATTTACTACAGAAATCGGAGTTAGTAGCGTCAACTTGTACATGTACTCCATGAGTCTGTGGGAATCGCTACCGCTCAATGGTAACCAAATATTCTTGGCTTGAATTTAATGATATGGACTTGGACAATATGTGATGTTAACAGGATGGCGCAATATGTCACAATCGATTTATTGAAAACCAAGTTTGGTAAACATGGTATCTCACGAAGATCATGAAGATCAGAAAATACCATATAAAATATACAAACGGTAAAATGATTTACGCACGGCAGAGCTTGTATACGTTGGACCTTTCTTTCTAAAACAAAAACACTTAAATTTCAAGAGAAGCTCGTAACAAAAAAGAAAAAAATTGGAAATAACGGACACTCTAATGTACATACATATATATGATATCTATGGGTGTTTGTCAAACATCAAACGTTTTTCAGCAAACATTTCTGATTTCTACATTTCAGTGCGCTTTAAACTGATGCTCATGCTTTCTGCCTAATTTCTTTCTTAAGTTAAACGCCTCGTATACCGCAAAGAATACCACCCCACCCCCTTCATAGAGCGAATATCATCAGTTATTTTCAAATTATGCTTTTTCTTGCTTTGCTTCTTATTGGCAATAATACTACCATAATAAAACTTTTATTTTGCTAATGCCATATTTAAAATATACACACATACATTCACATCCTTATTCTTTGGCAAGTTGAAAAGAGCGATTCTATGTCTAGCGCAAGCTCGTCTTTACGCTATCCGTAGTACACATACATATAAACAAACATAAAGACATTCATACATATACACACAAGAAAGTACATAAAAAGTTACTCAATGAATTTTGCTGAAGGCCGCCACTTAATGAGCTATGCGCTTGAAAAGTTATTCAATAAGCACAGTCGTATATTTGGTTGAAATATTATGAAAGCTTTTTAAAGTACAATAACAAATATAAATGCAGAAAATTCGATCTTGTCCATGATGTCGGAAAAGGCACACATTTCCGGTGCGAATTCGGCGACTTGGCTTAGATGTTTCTATTTATATTTATATTTGTGTATATTTCAGTCTCAAACGTATTGCAAATATATATGTTTGCTTGCAAGATACAGCCATAATGTTTATATATATTATGTACAGCTACACCTTCCTTTGTTTGCTAACTTTTCTGTAAATAAATTGTTTAAATTAGTGCTGCAGCAGATCATTGGAGAAAATTCAATAGACTCGGCCAATATATAGGCGTATTTATCGACAAACTAAAGCCATAAAAATGGATATTTAAAAGTGTACACGAGTATTGCCAGAAAAGCCCAGCCTACATAAAGTATGTGCGTGCGAGGCAGCCGTGGTGAATATATCTAAGTTATTTAATAAAATGTGCTTTCCAAACAAATTAGGTTAGTTTGAAAAGTGTTTTAAAGGAAATGAAAATCAAAGGTTTTGGGCGAAGCAAGGATACTGTAAAAAGTAAATCTTTAATTTTGTACTTAATTTGGATTGCAGTTAACATGTGGATATGTTGATATTGAAGCTAAAAAATTATTTAGGAATATATGTCAATAATATTGTTGGCGCAGACACCGTTTACGCAGTTATAGCGGAGTTTACAACAGCGCCATTCGTTTTTCCTTCTCTCTGTTTGGCGCCAATTGTGTAATCCAAGCGTAGTCAGATCTTTCTTCACTTGATCTCTCCAACGAAGTGGAGGTCTTCTTCTTCTGTTTCCTCGGTGGGTACTGCCAACTCTCAGAGCTGGAGTCTTTTCGTTCATTCGGACGACATGACCTAGCCTGCGTAGCCGCTGTCTCTTAATACACTGAACTATGTCAATATCATCGTTCCATCAAATGCGATATTGGCCGTTACCAATGCGCAAAGGACCACAAATCTTTTAAAGAACTTTTCTCTCGAAAATTCGTAACGCCGACTCATCACATGTTGTCATCGTCCATGCCTCTGCCCCATACAGCAGAACGGTTATAATGGGTGACTTATAGAGTTTGGTCTTTGTTTGTCGGGAGAGGACTTTACTTCTCAACTAACTAAAACTAAAACTGGTTCCAAGATAGACGAAATTATCGACGGTTTCGATGTTATGACTGCCAGCATTGACGTGGGAGCCAAGTCGCGAGTGCTTGACTGTTTGTTTGATGACAGGAAATTTTTCGTTTTGCGCTCTTTCACTACCAAACTCATTTGCTGCGCTTCCTTATCCATTCTGGTTTTTTAGAAGATTGTAACTTCTCGATTTGGCTCTGCAGCTCGAATTATTATCTTCAGCGATAGATTGAAGAAGTCGCGCGATATAATCGTCTTTTCTGAAATTGGTGGGGAACGGTTCGGAAAGGTCTTTTCCGATCATGACGGAACTTTTAGTTTCATGGATTACGTTCTGATAATTTAGAAGTTAAAAAACCGACCGTTTAGATAAATCTGAATTTAAAAAGAAACTCTAAATTTGTTGGCCACATGGGATAACATAAAAAAGTTAAACCGACCGCAACCGATTTTCTGAAGTGCAGTAAAATCTATCCATTTCTGAAGCGGATTGTTGGCACTTATGAAATGTCAGAAAATGGTTTTGATGAAATCGCGGTGAGCGGAAAAATGGTGATCAAGGAGGGATTGGCGATCAGGAAATGTTTGCTGTGTATTCGGTGAGATTCGTAAAGAATCATTTACTTTTAGTTGCTCTCCTACGGCCAAATTGGATGAATCGAATGTCTCAATTTTTCACAATAGGGACCAGGATTTCTATAATATAAATATGATTAAAGGGTTACCAAATACAAGTCCTGTCATTAACTCTCATGATATAAAAAGAACACTTAAAATATATTTATTTTTTATACGCCACTTTCTTGCCATATAAACTTTTATGCTACGCTAGTATTCAATTTATAACTGTAATATGTAATTACATGTAGCAATAAAGTATTTGGTAAACGAATATTTGACATAAAACACTTAATATTTATCTGATTTGATGTACAATTATTTTACGGGCGTTTGGAGTACCACTCGAAAGATCGTAAATTAGAACGTAAAAGAGGAATGACTTAATGCACAAATAAGAAAATGAAACATCTAAACAACGTGTCTCACGCCTTGATGGCATCGTTTAAGAACACTTCGTTAGCTGGGAAATTTAGAACAAAATTTGTTATATGGAATTACGACGTAACATAAACATAACTACCAAATTTAAATTATGTACATTAAGGTGGTCCATAAGAATTTTTATTTTGTGTGCCAAAGAATTTCATTTTTTTGGCACAAATATTGAATATATGCATTAATTTGTTTCAATTGCAATTTTCAAATACATAGGTGGCAACACTCCTAAAAATATATGATATAAGTATTCGTTATTTTTGTATTCGTTTGGCGCGCTATAACATTTCGAACGATTTGTCAAGTGAACTAATTTTTTAATTTCAAAAAGGTAGTAACCCTACAAAAATTTATTTGAGGAATTTTTAAAAATTTAAAGTTTTATACAGATATTCTAGTGTTGCCGATATTCTTATAAATTAGTAAACTTTAAATTTTATACATGTGACAACCCTTCAGAATTGTTTTTCTATAAAAAACTCTACAACACCATTCTGTAAGAATAGATTTTTTAGTTCTGTCTGAATTTAGAAAATCTTCTCATTCCGAGAAAATGTGCGCACCCTTATTGAAGTATTTTCTAAGGAGTTCTTTGCCTACAATAAAAGCCACGTGCATACATATTTTGCGCTGCAGATACTTTTATTTTTACACATTTATTTTGCCTTTAAATGTGAAATTTCCAAATCACCTTTGTACAACAAGATGTTTTCTTGTATTCTACTATTTGTTTATGTAATAAAAAACAGGCAAATAAAAAAGCAAATAACAAGACACCAAGCCAAATAGCTGCAAAGAGGAAAACAATAACGTAATTGAACCCAAAGAAAATTAATTTAATCTCGATTTTTCAACCTAAACAATAGAAATTCTCTTTTGAACAAGACAGATATACATACACACATATATTGATACATTTTTTAATATGCACATACTTACGAACTTTTGGTGTAACATAAGTCTACAAACTAAGTTATAGACTAAGCGAATAATAACTATTGTATGTGTGCATGTGTGTGTGTGTATGTGTGAGCTCGTGTGCGAAATATATATTACATAGATGTGTATCCGGGCGAAGTTCCAACGGATATGAAGATAAATCTACGTGCGCTCGCCCTTTGACGGTTTCACCCGACGTGTCTCGCCCATTAATTCACAGCTTTGGTTATCGGTTTCTTCGGCCTTTGGATTTAGTGTGCGCTTTCGCCTCGACTGTCTACTCTAAACTATAATTTAAACCTTATCAAGACTAAATAAATCTGCTCACATTATCTGCAGATTAATGCAAACATTTGGATACATTGTGCGGGTGTGTGTATGAGTGTGTGTTTCGTGGCAGATTGTTCGAAGCATACTCGTATGCGAGTGCAACAAATTTACAATTTAGATTTCAAATGTCAGTTTATACAAAATTCAGCATATGAGTACAAGTTATTTGTTTTGGGATTCGATGATTATTTGTGGACCATATTTGACCCCTGCCTTAACGCTGTATATATTTCTGCTACGCTATCTTCAACGTAAGCTATTCCTTTAAGTTTATCCTTCTTGTCTCCTCTTGCTTTGTCGCCTTTCTTTGCTCCTTCTGCATAATCCTCACTTCATTCTCAAACGAAAGGATGCCGCACTTGTCGCTTTTTCTTCGGATAATCATAACCTTCAAAGTCCTCCTCCGCCTCCGCCTCCTTCTCATAATGATGGTGATGATGCTCTTTGACGGGTTCATGTTCTTTTACCGGCACCGGTATTGGCAGCGGTACTTTCTTTATGACGGTTTTGGTGTGTACGTGTGTGTGATGCTTCACGGGCACATGTATGCGAATCCTATAGAGAGAAAAGAAAAATGGAAAGGAGCGTTGAGAGTGACGGCAGTGCAGAAAAAAATCTAAAAACGTCTGCTTGAATATAAATATTTACATTTTTCGACTTGGCTATGGCGGCAAATAAATATAGTATAGCAAAAGCACATACATATATAAATATACGCGTATATAAAAGTGTATGCTAAAACAATCTTTATAATTAGAATAATAAATAACAAATACCCGATAAGAAATTCAGAGATGTATGAAAAATCGATTGTCATGTGGTTGAATCCTCAGTCATGATTAATTTTAGTATTAAGTTTCGACATTCTAAATGTAATACCCAAAACGAAACGTCAGAGATAAGCGTGACGAGCTGCGTTAGTTTAGTGGTGTCTCTCTAAATATGCGAAATAGTCCCTCAGTTTCTGAGATATCGATTTCAAATATTTCACTTGTGCTTTTCTCATCAAGCAGCTGCTCCAATCGGAAAGGCCAATGTCGGACCACTATATCATATACCTGCCATACAAAATGATCGATCGGAATCAAGAGCTTGTTTGAAAAATTTTTTAATTTGAAGTGATATCTTCACGAAACTTGGCAAGAATTATTTCCTAAAGATTCTGAACGATCCAAGTTCTTGTAATGAAACCTTTGTATTTCTGAAAGGTATTATAGCTTTGGTGAAAACAAAGTTAAAGATTTTCTGCTTGAAAATTCACAAAGGTACCTTTGAAAAATCGGGAACGTCGAACTATTGATAATTTCGAATGTATGGAGTCCATTTCATAATTTCCTAAGGAATACGCAAAGGTTCTGCCAAAAAAGTAAGCTTTAATAATTCTACAATTTTTAGCTTAATCCCAGTTGATTCGGTATAACTTGTACAGGGTTTGTCCGGAAAGTAATAGGACTGAGTCGATTTAAAGATTTTATATTTTGATAACTTTAACATTTAGGCAATTAAACGAACAATTAGTCGACGATCTGAGTTCAAAACTTTGGGCATACAAGTCATATTGGCGGTGTTTGTCGAAGTGGCAGGTCTCCCAGCACGCTCTTCATCAGCGACCTCTCCCTCCAAAAAGGCCTGATGCCACCGAAGCACACCACTTCTAGCTAAAGCAACATCTGAGTAAGTCTGCTTGATCATATCAAACGTCTCGGTTGCAGACTTATCGAGTTTCACACAGAATTTAATCTCTACCTCTGTATTTAAGGCTTGCACCACTCACGAAAACACGTCGCGCGAAAATGTTGGTCGTGATTCTCCGGGTGCTCGGAGATAACTGACCAGTCGCTCGTTCGTTAACTAGTAACTCCCTCTACCGAATCCAGTCGGTACACGCACGCTTAGAAGACAGTCGCGGCGGAAGAAAATTAATCTTATTACTTTCCGGACAAGCCTTGTATTGTAAGAATTTTAGCCGATAGGTCCCGAAGATTTGGACTTAGTACTTATAGTTCACTTTTTAAAGAAAATAACGGCCAATGCAAGAGGTATAAGTACAACTGCAATTTAACGATAATCCTGGTGTGTATGTGTTTCAAAAAAGAGTTGAATCGAGTCAACACTTTTCTTACCTAATACAACGATTATACCTAATACAAGGATTTTCGATCTTCCGGGTGACTTTATACCGCATATATCGGCCAACATGTGAGTTATCTCAATGAAAATGAGAGAACACGTTTTACTAACAGTGTATCTTTGTGCCTTAAATGGATAAAATCGGACAAAACTTGAGCTAGCCCCAAGTTACTAACTTCACGATTTGTAATAGTATAGGAGGTACCTTAATGATAACCAGCGAATATTTTATTGGTCCGTGGTATTGGCTAAAAAGAAAGTCTTTACAGAAGTGGCGGACTGCATTTTATATGTGGTTTTTAACATGGGATTGGCCAGTATTTGATTAAAATATTTATTTTTTATCTAAATGCAAAAGCATATTCACTCTCGAAATTCACACCCTTCTCAACCGACCAGCAATTTCATATATATGGGCTAGTAGTGGTTCCGTATAGATCCATTTTTTTATTACTCTTTCTTTCACAATTTGCTACCGGGACACTTATTATTATTATTATTATAAATGTGTTAGCTATTTATAAACATACTTGTATATTTATATTCATGAACATTTCGCATACTTACCTTGTACAACTACATACTTACAATACATTTCAGCTAATACACTTACTTTAATTTTTCCTTGGAAGGATATCCGGCGGAGAGCGCAAACAACATCACAGTGATGACGAAAAGTGAAAGCAACTGCACACATCCAGACAAACCAAACAGTTTTATGCAAATATGTAAATAAGGAAAGTGAAATAAAATGTAAAATTTATAGAAAATTAAGTGAGAGTGAGATGAAATGAAATGTGTGAGAATAAAATTAAATGGGATTAGGAGAATATGGCATTATGACAACAATTGCGAATTGTGTTGTGGATTTAAAGAGACCACTGCATGTAGCTGTGTGTGTATGTGTGTGTGTATAGTAAGTGGTATCCTTTTCATCAGCTTTCTCAAACACAACAAGATACTTGATTTGATACGCATAACACATCACCACACACAGATAATATTTATGTTTATGTGAAGGCAATTTATGTTGGCTTGCATTGCGTTTGGCTTTTGTGCTGCTGCTGTCAGCTTTTGTGCCATGCAGATTCCTTAAGTGTATCCTTTGCAAATATGTCATAAATCTTGCAAATACCAAGCAAATATCATTTGCCTTTCTGCATTTCAGCTTTATGTCTACTTAATATTTTATCGTTTGCATAATTTGAATTTTCTGCTGAAGAGGCGTAATTAAATAATTGGTTTTTGAAATGTAAATTGTGGGTTTGCATATTTTGTTGTATTACTATGAGCAAAAAATTAGTAAGAATTTGTTCATAGTTTTAATTTTCTTAAGGATTTACATGGGTTTACGGGCTTCAAAAAATCTTATAAAATTGTAAAACACCTCTACAATTTTGTCCTAAACTTTCAAGTTGATCTGACTAATATTTTCGAAGATACAGCTTTGAGAACATCTGCGCTCAAGGCTACCTTAGCTAATTGCTGATCTGTTTTTGAAGTCGGTTGGCAAGACTTCCCGAGAACTACTTAACCGATTTTCATGAAATTTTACACAGTTCTTTTTGTAACAGTTCTTGTTGTAATTTTTTTACAAAAATCTCTGCCAAAAATTAACTTTCACGTGTTTCCCTTCATTCAAGTGCTAAGTCAAGGTTCTAACTAAAACACGAATTTTTCACTTTTGGTGATCCTGTAAGGAGTTATTTTACTAAATCAGGTGCATCTTTTTTATGAAGGGTCATCGGAAATGGCGTTGCAATGGCCGAGCTTAAATTAGTTTTTTCAAAAGTTTCAACGATATTGGTTAAAAATGTGGCAAAAAACTCACGAAGGATCAAAGCAGTATGCAACAGTGCATTACTGTGGTACAAAAACCAAAAGATTTTGGCCCATCATCTCGGTCTTTTTTATTTTTAAGAACAGGTTCGCGCAAACGACATAGCACTCAAATAGTATTCATTGTTGAATGTTGATCGGTCGTTCGTTTGGTTGATATTTGACCTGCTTTGGCGAGGTTTTCTCGGCTTCCGTTCACCTTTGCCACGATATTCGATTCGTGGATGTTGTTCGTCGTCAACGCATTCTCGTCCCTCTTTGGATAATTTGTATCGATTAAAAACACTCGCTCGCGACAAACAATTATCACCAAAGGTCCTTTTTAACATTCTGAATGTTTCGGCACCAGAAATTTGATTCCGCATACAAATATGGAACTTCTCGGTTGAATAATTTCACTTATCGTTAACGTACTTCAGAAAGGCAAGCGTATACTAAACATTTATGATCATTATGATTTGACATTTGGCACACAGACTGGAAAAAATATTTCGACAAATTGGTTTTCGCGCATAATTTTAATAAAAAAGTCTTACTATGTTTTGCTCACAGCGGTATACTCGTAGTTGTACATTTTTTATGACATCAAATTCATGGTAAAGCCTTAACACATTTTCCAGTTGAATTTTTTTCTTTATTTTTAAGTATTTTTAACTTTAACCTTAAACCTTAACCTGTCATCTTCTTGAGCACAGATCGCCCCTAAATTAATTTTATTTTTATTTTTGTAATTTTATCTTTCCTTTCCAATGGGGTTCATCCTAATATATATATTTTGCTTATAAAAAGTATCCACTTTAGCTTTAGAGAATATATTTGTTTATCTACTCTTTCATTGTATGATAGTAAAAGATGGCAGAAATTATGTCAAGCTTTCATGTAATTTTTTAGTTAGTTTCCAGCTATCATTTGATAACTTTTGGAAAAAGTGGCAAATTTTTAGAAAAAAAGTCATAAAATTAAAGTTAATTAATTTGAAGATTTAAACAGCGTATTTTATTAAAATAGTTCTAAGTTTTAGAATTGATATATCATTATGTTTTTGGACTGTTATGCATATATGCATCCATGTGCTTGCACGGGAACACAAACCATATGTATTAAGTTACTCAAACGCCAGTGCAACATCCTTAAATATGTGACGTATACGCCATTGCTTACGGTATATTTTATGACATCGATAGCATCGTTTAATTGGTGCCATAATTTTTCAATGGCCTAATTGTTATGAAGAAATATTTTCACAAATTTTTCAGTTAAATATTTGCCAAATATGGTAAATATTACAATTGCTTTGTTTTAATTATACCTGCACCAATTAGTTTTAAAACTGCAAATTAATTATAAATTAATTTTTTTCGTTCGTTAAAGTGTTTTTTAAATTTTCATTTGCAAATGTACTGGCAAGCACATATTTTCAGCAATTACTTTGTATCTGGAATACAATAATGGACAAAAAATTAAAATATATGTATTAGTCAAACATGTGCTAACAGTGTTCAGTGCATAATTGTTTCTGTTTAAACCTCAGATTTGTTAATGCAGTCAACCCTTTTTTGTGGGTGCACTTTTTATAGCAATATTAATACTGATATGCACCATTACAGGGGCTGTTTTCAAGAAGTTTTATGAATTTTTATGTATTTTTGAGATAAAAATATTCGACCTGTCTGTCTTCTTCAAATTTCGATATTTTTAAAATAACAAAGTCTTCGGTTGCTTTATATAAATATTACTAAACTAAGCTATTTGAAACATTTTCATTGAGTTCTTGAATGTATTTTTTTGACAAACACAGCAAGGAATATAAGTGCTAAAAATATTGTGTTTTACTAAAAATTCTGTACTGGCAATATGACCTCCGAAGCAGGTAAACCCTTTGGATGTACATATAAGATTGTATAAGAAATATATAAAATGATTATTAATT
>NW_017534564.1:416607-431106 GCF_001853355.1 Bactrocera latifrons
GACGGACGGACGGACAGACAGACATACGGATTTCAACTCTACTCGTCACCCTGATCACTTTGGTATATATAATTCTATATCTGACTCTTTTAGTTTTATAACTTACAAACAACCGTTATGTGAACAAAACTATAATACTCTCTTTAGCAACTTTGTTGCGAGAGTATAAAACTAGGATTTATGTTCCACACTGTAAGTTCATTAGCATTTATTAAAAATTGTAGTTTTCAAAGCAAACAAGAGTTGGGAGTAGGTTAGAGAAGGTGAACTCAGTGGAGGCTGAAGAAGATTGCTTGAAAAAAATAAAATTATTCGAATGAATATTTCGGTATAAGAAAGCGCTTTACAAAGTTGGTGCTGCGCAAGCTCATAAGCCGACAATGCACCGTGTCAAAAATCAATGAAAGCTATGGAAATTTTTTTATCGAATTAGTTCTTATTCTCCGGATCTTGTCGCCTTTGATTTTGTTTGCTCTCAGAACTGCTGGTCTGAAAAAAAAATTGCTGAGACTCAGGTATATTTTGTACATCATTACATAATTCCAACAAACAATAATAATAACAAAGTCAGGCACACATTTGCTTATATAACTTGAAACAATTGCATCACTTCCGCTGATCTGTTTTCCAGACAATTGCCGCGCGTAATAACATTTGCGCCATTTGCACTTTCTTCGAGATCGCGGTCAACAATGCCTGAAATTGCGATTTTGCATGCCCATTGTGTTCGCATTATTTTATACTCTTGCAACATATTGGCACGGAGTATAAAAGTTTAGTTCACCTAACGGTTGAATACATAATATAATTATATACATATTGGTAGTCGAAAAAGTCTTTTCGTATTTTGTCAATAGATGTCGTTGCAGTCGTATGAACACGAATGAGTGAAAATAATGAAGAAATTTGTTATATTTTGAAATTTTTGTATAAAGAAGGGCAGAATTCCGCGCAAGCCTCCTATCAAATTTGTGAAGTATATGGAGACGATTCTGCATAAGTTCGTGTAGCCCAACAAGTGTTCGCTCGCTTTCATTCTGGAAATTTCGAAAATGCGATTTACACTGATAAAAGTTTTACACTGATGGAATGACGTCCTTAGCGGAAAAATGGCAAAAAGTGGTCGACAAAATGGTACATATTTGGTTCATTTTAAATATAAATAAAAATAATTCGAAGTTTAATTAGAAATACGCAAAGATTTTTTCGACTACCCAATATATAAATGATCAGGATGTTGAGGCGAGTCAAAGTCCGGGTGACTGTCTGTCTGTCCGTCCGTGAAAACAAGGTCAATAAAATATCTCCATTAACTCATATAACTGACAGGCCTTATGTACCTGAAGCTACTTCCCTAGCTTTCATCCTTGCAAGTTGCAAGAGTAGAAAATGTTCGGTTTTACCTGAAGTTACTTCTTCCTTACTTGTTTCTTACTCAATTATCTGGCACTTTCATATAGCACATGTGCGCATGTGTGTGTGTGCAAGTCATTACAGCTAGAGTATGTCCGCGAGTTGTTTTTCTTTACACTTGCCGATCAGCAGTCGGCATCACCGTCACGAATTAGTGTCCCGTAATTTACGCTGCTGATTGCTGTTATGATTTTCTATTGTTTTGCTATCTTTTCTTCTTTCTTATTGTTCGATCGTTACACCCGTGGCGTTTTAGTTGATTGCTTGCTGTTGCACGCACACACACACACACATACACTTTCATTTACAACTGCCGCCGCACAATAACAACAAAAGCAACACTTACACCGTTCGAATGCAGCAACATGATGACAGCAACGCAGATGACTACAACAATAGCAACACACAAAAACAACAACAACAGTTGTTACAACACTTGATAGGCGGATAAACGCCGGAACAAATGTGACGAATGGCGAATTGAAAAGGCGTGTATCGAGCCACTGAACTTGCTTGCCTTTGCCTCCACGCACTGATTGATATGTTGCACGCTGTCAGTTGCGTGACAGCGCTTGCCTATTTGGTGTTGTTTGTCGGCTTTGACGGTTGGCAGCTGGCGTTTGGCGATTTGGCTAAAGCAGACAGTGATTGTGATGTTTAGTGCAGCAACTTCGAATTTCTGTTAACAGCAATACCGTATTGTTACTTGCAACGCGGCTCAAACGTTAGTGCCACAAGGTTGTAGCTGCTTCTCGCTTTAAATATGAAAATCTTAAAGTTTACACGCAGCAGCGAAAAGTTATCGAAATGTTTTCATTTTCACTTTTGTTTCTGCCACAAATGCGAAATTCAAGCAGCTGCCGCGGGCAACAGGCAACAAGTGCTACTGTATTTTTGTGTGTTTATGTGACGTTGCAAGCGTTTGGTTGCAGGTGTTTACGTTCGAGCTGTCGGACAAGTAATCGCAAATGCTGTCTACCAGATTACCTAATTTTCTGCTGGGGGCTTGTTTCGACGTCACTGCACCGTGAAATGTTTTCCCAACAACTGCAACATAAACATTGGCTTGGTAGAAGCCGGGAAAGCGTTGATAAATTTGTGTGGATTTCAGTTCCGTTGTGAAATATTAATTGAATACAGCCCTGTAATTCAATTGTTATTGCTCTGATGACTTTAGTAGCAAAGATAAAAGTTATGAATCAGAAAAATCTGTATGTATGTGTTTACGGAATTTATAAAATATGTTTATAAAAGGATTTGATATTTAAGCTAAAATATCGACATTTTAATGAAAACTAATAGTTTTTAGCAATAAATGATGATTTTGTACCTGAAATCATGAGACTTAAAATTAAAAAATAATCTGTCGGATTAAAAAATTATTCTTTGAGTTTTAAAATTATAATTTTGTAATATTTTTATTAAGTTTTTTTGTGGTTAAAAACTATTTCTAATTATTTAATTAATAATAATTAAGTACGATTTTTGGTATTTAAATTATTATAATTAATTAATTAAATATAATTTTAATAAAATTTCATTTTTAACTGTAATCGGAGTTTTTAATTAAAATTTTTTTTATCTATTTTTTAATACGGTGGTTAGGGTATTAGTACTAATTAATACATTAAATAAAAACTTTAATCCCAAACCCCGTTATTAAAAAATAAATAGCAAAATTTTGATTTCAAAATTCGGATTTCAATTAAAAATTGCATTTTGATCTAAATATTAGTGTGAATAAAAAACTGCTGATTTCGAATTAATAATTAAAAATAAAATTAATTTTTATTTTGGGAATAAAAAATTAAAATTTTGTTGTTTAAATTTTAATAGATTTTTGTTATTAAAAAATTATTTTTATTTTTTCTGTGATTGCACATTTATGTTCCATTGATTAATAATTATTAATTGTATTAATTAATTATTTTTAATTTTGCAATAATTAATTTTATTTAGTAATTAATTTTTTAATTTCAGAAAGCGTATTAAAAAATTAATAAAAAATTTTACCTCAAAATTTGGATTTTAATTAAAAATGAAATTTTAAATCTAAATACCGTTGTGAATAAGGAAAAGTGGTAATTTCAAGTTAATAATTAACAAATTTTAATTCTGATTTTGGGAATAAAAATTGAAAATTGCATTTTTTAATTTGAAATAAATTCTCAAGTTACTAATTAAAAAAAAATTAATTCTGATTTGGGAATAAAAATTAAAATATGGCTGTTTTAGTTTGGAATAAATTCTAATTCAAGATATTTTAATTTGGATTTAACAAATATGTTATACTCAAGCATGGTTGCGAGTTTCAGAATAAGGAAATTTTAATTTTTTTAAATATTTTTGGCGAAGAGATTTGCGTAGGTAAGGTTCTTCGTGTTACTAAAAATTGTAGTTGCTTTTTTTAAATTAAACTTACATCTCAGTATGGAAAAAGTATACGAACAGCAGACGATCGTCTATCTGAAAAACTCTCTTTTGTATTATTTTGTTATCGGAGAGGAAGTAGATCTACCAGTTTCTAGTAGACAGTTTCCACTACTCGAATGGATCAGTCGGTTTTACGAAATTAAAGATATAAAACAGAATATTTTTTCCTAGTAGAATTTAAAATTATTATTGTCAGAGTAAAAATTCGTCGGATTGAAGTCAAGTAATAGCCACCAGATTCTTTTGATATAAGCATTTACGCATTTTTTATTATATTTTTATATTTCTACTCAAATTATGCTTCTAAAAGTTTATAATGTAAAAAAATATTACTAAAAAAAACTCTGTTTTAAAATGATTTTATTTTATTTTGTTTTTTTCAATGATGAATTTTACACAGTTGAAACTTCCTGCAAATCACTGTATGTTACATACATATGTACATGTGGACTCCCATATTATTATACATGTATGCGAAATGATTGAAGAGTGTAAAAATAGCGTTTTGACATTCGTTAGATAATATTTTCAGGTTCAATACAGTCATTAGTGCGGTTCGTTTTGAAACTCGTTCTCTTATACCGTGTTGAACAATTGACGGACATTTTTTCAGAAAGCGAGGAAAATGAAGAAAATCAATACAACAATAATAGCAGCTTATATCCAAGGCACTTTCACATGCAATAATCATAATAACATTAATTGCGCGCTTTCTGCGCTTACACTTCGGGAAGAGTTGATTATTTTCTTCCTGTTCATCAGAAAATGACACAAGTTTTGAAAGCAGGTGAGCAACTGCATGTAAAATTGTCGTGCTACTATTTATGCACATGAATACTATATATACATATGTATATTGTTTGTACGCATACGTAAGATATGGTTATGAACTTCATTGCGCGGGAAACTCGATATATGTAAAATATAATGAGTGGGCCACTACCTCGGTTTGGGGGTGGCGTATTTAGGAAGTGGCATTTTCAAACCAATTTCAGCGACATATATTTGGTATTATTGTCTTGCAAAGCTGATAAAGTATTTTAAGTAGAAATGTATTGAATTTTCAACACTTTTTTAATAAATGGTAATATTTAAACCAGTATTTTAATGTGGTTTGAAGAGATTGTTTCTGTGCAGTGTGAAAATTTTTACAGAAAGAAAAAATATTAAATTATGCGTATTTATGAAAATTGTGTAAATACCAAAGCATAAAAGCTTGCATAATTTTATAATTATTTGAAAAAATAGTATAAATTATAGACCTTTCACCAATTGATCAATTTTTTTTTTTCAAAACTTTCTAGCAACATTCGTTTGATAATTAAGTAATAATGTTGAGGTGATGTAGTTTATCTGAATGTGATGTCGGTGAGTTAAAATTGCGGTTGAGGTGAAAATGTAACAAGTATACTTTTATAACGAAGCCGATTATTGTCAAGTAATATCAAACATTATAGAGAACAATAAAATTCATTGAGACTAATTAAAGAAAAATAAAAATTGAGAATTATTAAGATTGATGGACTGACAAGGAACAAAACCTCTGCTACCTCAAATAGTGTAAACATGACATCGGAGGATAATCGCGCCCACTTCCCATATACAATTTTTCTGACATCTTCAGGTTACAGTGTGATAATTGACGAAAAAGAACTACAGCCACGCTTTCCTACCATACAAAGCAATTTTATATTCAATCTAACTCGGGATACAACTTTTCACAAAGGTATGACGTCTGAAGTCTGGAAATTCTCAAATGAGATTATAACTTATACTTTGATCTGAGTGCCTATGTGTGACTTTTTGACGAAAATATCGGCAAATCTGTGAGGTATAACAATGAAACTTGGAGAACGTCTATGCTTGGTGATAATGTGCTCTGGTGCCAAAGAAGTTAATATGTGATGTGTTTCTGTTAATAATATGTCAGGATGCTAAAAAATGGTAAAAATCGGGTCAGTACTAGTCTTAGTCTCGGGGTAGTCTTAGAACGGGGATATACTGCTGCGGGCAAAAAATAGTAAGACTTTTAATTTAAATTTTTCAAGAAAACATATTCGTCGAAATATTTTTTCACTGTTGGTAAGACTGCCAGTGGCATCTGTGCCAAATGCTCCCTCAAAATAATCATTAGTATACATTTGTCTTTCTGTAGTACATAAAGTGCATTAGGCGATTTTTACGATGAGTGAAATTATTCAACAACAAGTAAGGAAGGGCTAAGTTCGGGTGTCACCGAACATTTTATACTCTCGCATGACAAAGTGATAATCGAGATTTCATTATCCGTCATTTACATATTTTTTTATTTTGCTCTAAAACTAATTAGATTAGATCAATTTGTGTACTTTGAGTATTGAATTGTATTTTCATTTATTTTAATTGTATTGAAAAGTTATATTCCGATCACGAACATTTTCTACAATCATCATTGGTTCCTAATGTATATATTATATAGAGAAGGCATCAGATGGAATTCAAATAGCGTTATATTGGAAGAAGGCGTAGTTGTGAACCGATTTCACCCATATTTCGTACATATCATCAGGGTGTTAAGAAAATATTATATACCGAATTTGAGATATGGTTTTGGTCCATAAGTGGGCGATGCCGCACCCATTTTCAATTTTTAAAAAAAGCCTGGGTGCAGCTTCTTTCTGCCATTTCTTCCGTAAAATTTAGTAGTTGTTTGTAAGTCCTAAAACTAAAAGAGTCAGATATAGGGTTATATATACCAAAGTGATCAGGGTGACGAGTAGAGTTGAAATCCGGATGTCTGTCTGTCCGTCTGTCCGTCCGTCCGTCAAGCTGTAACTTGAGTAAAAATTGTGATATCATAATGAAACTTGGTACACGTATTTCCTGGCTCCATAAGAAGGTTAAGTTCGAAGATGGGCAAAATCGGCCCACTGCCACGCCCACAAAATGGCGAAAACCGAAAACTTATAAAGTGCCATAACTAAGCCATAAATAAAGATATTAAAATGAAATTTGGCACAAAGGATCGCATTAGGGAGAGGCGTATTTGGACGTAATTTTTTTGGGGGCGTGGCCCCGCCCCCTCGTAACTTTTTTGTACATATCTCGAAAACTACTAAAGCTATGTCAACCAAACTGTATAGAGTTGTTTCTTTTAGGCATTTCCATATACAGTTCAAAAATGGAAGAAATCGGATAATAACCACGCCCACCTCCCATACAAAGGTTATGTTGAAAATCACCTGCGCGTTAACCTTCTAACAAAAAACGTCAGAAACACTAAATTTTACGGAAGAAATGTCAGAAAGAAGCTGCATCCAGGCTTTTTTTAAAAATTGAAAATGGGCGTGGCGTCGCCCATTTATGGACCAAAAACCATATCTCAGGAAGTACTCCACCGATTTCAATGAAATTCGGTACATAGTAGTTTCTTAACACCCTTATGACATGTGCGAAATACGGGTGAAATCGGTTCACAACCACGCCTTCTTCCCATATAACGCTAATTTGAATTCCATCTGATGCCTTATGTATAATATATACATTAGGAACCAATGATGATAGCGGAATAAAACTTTAAACAAATACGGTATTTGAGCTGTGGTATCAATTGTGGAAAAATTGTCGTGATCGGATCGTAAATTTTCAATACAATTAAAATAAATGGGAATAAAATTCAATACTCAAAGTACACAAATTGATCTAATCTAATTAATTTTACAGCAAAAAAATGGCAATGACGAATAATGAAATCTCCACTTTATCATGCGAGAGTATAAAATGTTCGGTGACACCCGTACTTAGCCCTTCCTTACTTGTTTTTATATAAAGTGTTACCAACGCCTGAAAGATTACTCCCGGCTTGAATCCTTGCAAATTGCGAAAGTATAAAATGTTCAGTTACTTGGTTTTTTTTGCCTTTTTCAAAAATGTCGTTGTTGCTCAAATTACGTGGCAAAAATACCAGTGTTTTGAAATATTTCCAGCGAAATCTATATCAGTTGATTATTTTATTTTACCAATTTTGGTTTTCAGCTATTAATGTCTTTCCTTTTAAACATTCATTTATTTATATATTTTTTTGTATATATTCCAGGCTCTACCATATATTTACGGCTAAAAGTGTTTAACGCTAAAAGTGCAAACGTAAACACCCTCATAAAAACCGGAAAACAGTTGCCTTTCGAATGCGTCGTACATACAAATGAATGCTGCATTCAAGCACGTTTCGAATATAAGTTCGAGATTTGAGCAAAAACTAAATGAAGTTATCTCACTGCGATTTGACTGTCACAGTTCGTTGCCATAAATTCAGCGTATTTGGTCCACATATGCTTCCTCACGTGCAGCACCTTGTGCCACATTCATCAAAGTAACTGCGCGAAACAACAAACAACAAAAACCATAAACAGAATACACAAGTGAAAGAAATGACAGCACATCCTGCACCATCCGGCTGCGCGATGCACGACATACCGGAAATGGTTTATAAATGGTTAATGCAGTGACCAAAAGGTGCGCCAACGGTGTAAGCCAGAAACCAAGAAACGACGAGAAGCAACGCAACCACGACACTTGCGACTCTTACGGTACGGGTACTGGTTTGCCGCTTCACCAGTGCCATTTGTGGCATTACATAACACTAGAAATAATCACTCTGCTTGGGAAAATAATGCAATCAAAACATTACAGTTAAACAAACAACAATACAGTGCTGTGAAGGGGGGATGAGGCAGCGATGTGAAATTTATAATCGGTAAATGCCAAAAAACGGCAATGCAATCTGCATGTAGCACATACACACACCTGCACCAGCGATCATTGCGCTCCAACGCGGCAGCAGCTGCTCAACGCTGATTACCTTTTTCAAACCGAAACTAGTTTGCTGTTTATTGTGATTTGCAAATGCGTGCGGCTTATTTAGAAATGGCGGTTTATTGGAGTTATGCCGCAACGACCAACAAACCAAATAAAATATGACGCCAAAAATGCAAAACCAACATGGCCGCAGTCAGTCAGTCAGTCAGTCAGTCAGTCAGTCGACCAGTAAGCTGCCTGGCCATAAATTTCAATACAACTGAAGTCCAGGACCAAAAAGGAAAAAGCGCAAATATCGAATTTGGTTTCACAAATCCTTTTGGTATTGCGTTTGTGTACGAGATTTTCTCGTAAAACAACCGTTATTGTTTCCATAATTTTTTTTTGGCGCTAGCGCTGTTTTGTTTATTTATTGGTTTATTGGTTACTGTTTTATATTTCCAACCTTTTCAAATATTCAGCATATTTTATTCGAACGGATGTTGCTTTGACCGTTGGCATTTGGTTACTCTCGCCATTGGCGTCCAGCACTTGCCGTTGGGTGGGTTATTGGTGCCTCGTTGATTCGACTTCCATCTGCTGGCGGTTTTCTTCTGCTCTGCTAGCGTTTTTATGAGTACGCATTTTTTATTGCTTCGCTCGCTCGTGGTTTACTGACATCATTAAAAAATAAACTCAAACTGGGAAAAATATCAGGCTGACTTTTTATGGAGCAGCTGATCCGAACCCCACTCGACCGCACATGCAATCAATTAAGGCATAAGTTTGCGTGTTTGAAAGGTTTTTTATCGGTATCTGGTTATTGATAGTGCAGAAAATAAATTGCATTCCTTTTAGTATGAGTAATATGATATTGAATTATTATTATGTTTTATATATAATATAGTATATTCATAATCATGTTGCATGAATGTCAAAAGAGAAAAATAGCAACATATTTATCAAATTCTAGCAATATATGCCAATGATTTATATAAGGATCTTTGGTACTTTAATCACAATAGTATGACTAATGAGTACTCAAAATAATTCCAAATTACTTTAAGGGATACGAAAATATTCACCATTCCTTATACCTCGAAAGCTTTTAAAGAAGCCATAGCTTGAAATAACTTGAAAGTCTACAATAAGTGCCATTATTCTAAACCGTTTGGAAGTTTGTATTCAAAGTATCTTGTATAATATCTTGTGTAATATATTTACTAAGCGCATATATTACACGAGTGCAGCAATTTCTTTCTATTCTAAAAAGTGATATAGCCCCGGTCTGATTGACTGGAACGAGAATCAGCCAAACACTGATCTTTGTACCTTTTCTAAAACCTCCATATGATCTCCAAAGGAGGCGCTTTTGTCAGCACTAAAAGAAGCAGCCTTCATGCCGCTATGTCGGAATTTGGTATCCCCGCCAAAATTCAGACGTTGAGTAATACTAAAAGGGTATCGGGAAGGACGTATCCGCGCTGTTCGATAATAAACGAGTTTTCAGACAAGACAACTCCCTTTCCTGTGTCTTCTTCAACATAGAACCTGGAGAAAGTAATTCGAGCGGCAGAACTAAACAGAGAAGGTACCATCTTCTATAAGGGTGTACAGCTGTTGGCGTACGCGATGATATCCACATCATTGACTTCATAATCGCGCCGTTAGTTCTGCTTTCTCCAGACTGGATAAGGAAGCTTTGCAAATGGATCTGGTAATGAGCGAGGGTATCTCACTGCTAAAAGACATAACTTTGAAGTCGTAGATAATTTCGTCTATCTTGGGTAGGCAATTGAGAAGTAAAGTCCTCTCTCGACGAACGACGATCAATATCTACAAGTCACTCATCATCCCCGCCCTGCTATATGGTGCAGATGCATGGGCGATGACAACATGTGATGAGTCGACGTTACGAGCTTTCGAGAGAAAGGCCCTGCGGAAGATATATAGTCCTTTGCGCATGAGGAACTTCGATTACCGCAGTCGATGGAACGAAGAACTGTACCAGACGACATTGACATAGTTCAGCGGCTACGTTGCCTAGGACATGTCGTCCGCATGGATGAAATCATTTCAGCTCTGTGATGCAGTATCCGCTGAGAAAGCAGAGGAAGAAGAAGATCTCAACTGCGTTGGAACGACTGGCGCGTTGTTGGGAATTTGGCTATAACCGCGTAAGCGGTGTCTAGACCAATGAAGAAGAAGAAGAATTTATATATAACCGGGCTCTTTTGTCAAGCTGTAGAAACAAGGTTTGTTAGTCTTTTGGGTAAGCATGTCACGGTAAGATTCATATCATAATACTTGAATCTTTTACAAAACAACGTCGAGTAGATGTCACAATGGAGATGCTTAATCGTTACTGTTGGCAAGACGTGGGTTTGAATTGATATAGAAGCTGTGCAACAATCTAGCGCAAAGAATTTTAAAAATGAGCCGAATTAAAAAAATCAAAATTCGCTGAATGCAATGAAGGCTCTCCACTTAAAAAAAGTGTTTTAGTTTGCTTGTATTGGCTAGGAAGCTCTTTTGAAGGCTTTAATAAAGATTCATATTGTATGACATACAAGTATATCTGTAGCTTGACATCTAATACTAATTTGGTGCGGAGCCATCCGAATCGGCTTTAGTTAACTTTATAGTTAACCCGCCATGCAAGAAGATTGATCAAAGTGATGTCTGTGTGAATTCTGAAATATAATTGATTTTTTTTACGTATGAATGCATACTTATATAATGCATATATACCCAAATCTTTTACGTGCTACAACCCTCTGCTTTATATGTAAGTATGTATATATTCTTCGACTTTGCTACTCAAAATAAAACTTTTTAGTAATGATCGCAGACATTCTTTAATTTTTGTGCTACCATCTTATCGACTCTCCACTTCTGTTTTGGTTCCATTCACAGTGTATAAACTTTACATTATTTTCGCTGTCCATCGAACGGACGGGGTGCAACTTAAAGTTTATCAATGTCTCTGCCTAAAAGGGTAAGTGAAGTGAAAATAATTCACAAAAACTTTGTCTGCAGCTGAAAGCAGTCAAGAGCAAGGCTTCTTGGTCATTAGTATTTTTTTTTTTTTTTACTATTATCAGGGTTTTGCTCGAGCTATTAAACTTCGGAGAACTTGACAAACATACACTTACTTTTGGGATCATTATTAGTGGGTATATAAACGCTTTGGTAAACAATAATAAAGTTTGAAAGTGGGGTTAATGTGAACAAAATAATTTGGAGAAAAGGTAATTGGTCTTAATTGGGGCTATGAGCTATATTAAGAGCAAGCAGCTTATAAGATAAATTTCTTATAAATATAAAAGTCGCCACACAGATATGCTTGAGTCGAGTTTTGAGTTCACTTCTAACTGGAACATTCGTTAGATATAAAAATTAAATGTTAAAAATAAATGTTTGACAATTTGTCATGTCTTATTTCATTGTTATTGAACAAAATTAATTCAGTTGATGCTTTTGAAATTTCGATCCGAAAGTTTTTGTAAAAATTAATGCTTTCCAACTACGAGTTAGAAGCTTTCCCTTGAGCAAACATCACACGCACACGAAACATCTGAAATCCCAAAACGGCTCAGTAGATCGAAAGTAGACCGCTTTGACCATTTAATTCAGGCAGATGGGTTCCGTTGTACATAATGAATTGCATTTTTTCAGGTCCAGCGCCTCTACTCAATTGGTCATGCTTTAATGTCAATTGATGAAAGAGGCAAATATTGTAATATGAGAAAGTTATCTGCAAAATGATGTTAATATAAGTGGCGCTAAAGTCAAATTATTTACAAAAACTCGTCCCCATAAAGCCGATTTAATTTTCAATAAGAGTACCGCAAACAGGTCTCTTGGGGCATGCTTGATCGTTTCTAGAGAGCATTATAACCTATGAGACCTGTAGCCCATAAGACATTGTCTTATGAGTTTGACATGCAAACAAGGCAACAATCATCGGAATGGAACCCGATTTCAGTCAACCGAAGAGATAAAATAAAACTTGCTGATGGCCATCCCAAAAAGTGCTTATGAAAAGTGGTTCGAGTACTTGCAAAATTGTTGGCATAATTGTATTACATCTGGTGAGTATTACCCTGAAGGGCATAAAGTAAATATTGATGAATAACTAAATACTTTACAATACAAGAAAACCTTTGACCGGGATGGCCTACAACGCTTTCCCCGAATTTTTTTCATGGAACACAAAAAAAAAAAAAACCCGTGGAAAAAATTCATCGATTCGGTTTACGTGAGCTTTGTATATGGATCAGTCTGGATCAAATTTGATGAGATGGTGTTTTCAAAGGAAAGGCAAAAGCTTTTAGCACTCGGTGTTAATATGGTATTTTATTGTATATCTTAAGAACGCTTAAAGGCGTAGTCGTCTTATAGAAACATTTTGTAAAAGGCCACTTTGAAAAATGGAATTTTAGGTACAAAATTGCAATACATATGCAATTAGTAATGATGGATGAACCAGATATTAAGGAAAAGGATAAATTACAGCGCTACGAAAGATTATCAACATTTAGCCGGAAATAGCAGGGTTGCTATACAGAATATCCATTATAAATAAATATACCGTTCGAAATAAAAGACCAAATTTCACCCATTCTTTATAATTCAGATATATTTATTAAGATTGAATTGATTTATTTTCTTTTATGTTAATGTTTATTATGCCTATGGAGTATAATATAAATCGATTTATCTAATAAAAATTAAAAAACAATTTACAAACATAAATGAATTGATCTAGTTGAAACTGAATGCAAATGCATGTAGTACATGTATGTATGTATGCGTGTGTGTGTGTATGTGGATTCGTTAATAAACGTGTGCTTGCATATGTTGCTATGTGTGTATGTTCGCATGTATTTATAGCTGTTTATATGTATGTATGTGTTAACATGTCATATGTAAGAGGTGTAAACATTCCACTCACACTTATTACTTATGTTATAATTGTATATTTAAGTTATGAATTAAAAATTAGCTTTAATGCATCGATTTCTCATCATTCATATATGTATATATATATATACTTTTTTTTGCTTCATTTCAATTATTTATCAATTATATCAAAGACCAACAAAATTGTATATTATATATATATATGTATTTTTTTATTGTTTTCTTATTTTTTTTTGTTTTTGTTTTCTATATACATATATGTATACATACATACATAGCATGTTATATACTAACGCATGTGTATATGTATATGCATGTATGTATGTATATATATAAATAACATGTATTTTATACCGGCCTACTGTATCCGACACATCAACATTATTTCTTTTTGTTTTTGTTGCTTACTCTTTGCTTTGACAACTTTAGCATTATTGCTGCAATAGTTAAATGCTTTTGGTAGTATTTTTAATAAAAAAAAATATTATTATTTTCATATAAATAAATATGTTTTGTTTTTGTTGTTGTATTTTATTTTCTTTATTTTTTTGTTTTGTTTTTTTATTTCATAAAGGAAATGCGCTAATGGTTTGGGTTTGCTTTGGGTAAATGAGAGTTTTTAGTCTGTTGTATGCGCTATATAAGTATGTATGTATGTATTTGTAGCTAAAAGAAAATATCTAACACAAATGCGCGATATAATAATAATAATTTTTTTTTTATAAATTGTTTGCTTGTTTTTAATGTATTTTTTTGTTTTCTTAACCGTTTTCACTGCATTGCTGGTAATAAAAAGTCAAATAATGCATTCAATTAATTGTTTTTTATTACTGTATATTTTTTTTTGTTTTTGTAATTATTTCTTACTACTTTTTACCATAATATGTATGCAATTATTTTCGACATGTGTACCGTAGTTCCGCTACTTAAATAACATACTTTTTATTTTAC
>NW_017534564.1:431520-472226 GCF_001853355.1 Bactrocera latifrons
ATATCCTTGTTTTTCCAACTAATTTAAGGCAAAAACATAAAACGAAATTTTATTTTGTTTTTGTTTTGTTTTCTTAATGCTCTCTTTCATACAATTTCATTAATTTTATCAGTTTGCTTTTGAATTTTATCTTTAATATAGTTAAACTTGTTTTACGCTCCTCGGAATCGGCTCAAAAAATCAATCGTAAGTAAAGTCATCATAATCGCAATTATTTTATGTAATATGTTTTAATAAAAAATAGAAAAAAATTTATGTATAATTTTTTTTTGTTTGTTTAAGACACACTAATTATCACCGTCCTCCAAGTGTTGTTTTTTTGTTGGTTTCCTTATTTATTTATATATGTATGTATATATTTATACTTTTTGCTTACAACGATTCTCGTATCTCTTCGTCTATGATACTGCACTAATTGCTTATGGTTGTTGTTATTGTTAGTGGTAATGATGGTGAAGAAAGGTTATGATTTTTCGTTTGCTTTTGGGCTACTGAAAATTACATAGAAATATGCGTGTGTGTATGTGTGGGTGAGTGTGTGGTACGAGTGTGGCTTAACGGTAGTTATATGCTGTTGTTGTACTGTCTCCTAAATATCGCTTTAAGTCTCTTAAATTTGAAGGCAGACTTCAGTATGCAGATGAGTGTCAAATCTACGACGAAAACGTATAACGGAAAATTTTAAATTTTTATAGTTACAACTCGTATTTCGAAACAAAAAAGCTAATCAGCCACCGATAATGCTTATTACATATATCGGAAAGCTAACGTAACAAATGAAAGCTCTTGAAAACCTATTTGAGCATTCGTATAAAAGGCTTGTTCGAACAATGAAAGCTAAATTGATGAAAAAATGTAAGGCTTATGTTTGTGTCAAAAATTTATTTGAATTGAAAGCTAACTCCAAAAAGCTTCTCGAAACTTTAAAGCTTACTTTTGTGTCAAAATTGAAAACTAACTTAACAAATGAAAGCTCTTGAAAACCTCTTTGAGCATTCGTGTAAAAAGCTTGTACGAACTTTGAAAGTTGAATTGACAAGTGAAAGCTTTTTAAAATGTAACGTTCAATTTGTTGTCAAAAAATTTGTTCGAATTGAAAGCTTACTTTTATGTTAAAAACCAAAACAAACACTTTAAACGTTTGTGTCAAATGTTTCAACGAACTGTGAAAGTTAAATTAACAAGAGAACGCTTTATAAATTTATGGCTTATTTTTGATCAAAAGCTTATTTGAAACGTAAGAACTTCTTAAAAACCTAAAGCTTACTTTTGTACAAAAAGCTTGTCTTAGCTATAAAAGCTAATTGGATATGTAAAATCTCTAAAAAATCACTTTAAACTTTTGAATCAAAAACTTGTCTAGACTATGAAAGCTATTTCGAAGAACTGTAAAAGCTTTTTAAAATCGGTTTCAATTTAAAAACATGCAAACTATAATAAAGCCAAATAAGAAGAATAAACGAAGCCGTTCTGAACATTTATAGAAGATACAAAGTAACGCAAAGATATCTCACCCAAATAAAAAATTTATTACAAGTATAAAATAAAAACAAAAAACAAATATATACGATAAGTACATTCCGCAATCTACTTTAGTGTCAAGAATGAGGGGCTCAAGCCAAAACAAACATATTTTTTCATACATTTTCAACAAAAGCTAAATTAAGAAAGCTATGTCGGCAAAAGTGCTCCTGCAAAGCTCTACGCCGGCTGAACACAAATGTGGTGTAAAATCGTATATCTCCTTTTCGTATATAAATTGCTGAACGCCGCCATAAATATGTACCTTTGACGCGCAGCATTAAAAAAAAAAACAAATGTAAATAAATGTAAAAATGAAACAACAAAAACGTAATCAAAATATAAAGCTATGTAAGTAGAACGCTTAAAATTTACATACTACATGTATGCACTGACAATGCATATTTGTGTGTATAGGCTTAAACCAAATAGAGTATAAAACAGCGAATACAAATTTATGTGTTTTTCACTAGTTTTTTGAACACTATAAGCTGGTGTAAAATATCTCAGCTATTTGTTTTTGTAATTTTCATAAAACGTATTACAAAATGAAAATAAACTTTGTGTATCAAATCGGAATATCTATATAAATATATATATATACGTTTTGCTCGTTCGATAGACAAAGACGTGAACTATACTTATGAACACAATTGGGCGATGCCGGTGCTTTCAGCTTTGCAGAAACAACTCTCACGTTGTTGGTGTTTAAAAAAAAAGGAGAAAGGTAAAAATAGTGGGAGCCACAACTTTTATTCATGAAAAACAAAGCTTTTTTTTGCTAAAATTTAAGAAACGGGTCAAGCTCTTCATTGTGTATTCTCAGCGTGGCTCTCGCGATTCAAATGAAAAAAATACCCAACAATTAATCCAATTACAGCTTTAAATATCTTTAACTAGGGCACTTAAGATCGATTATTGCATAATAGTTGTATTCTGTGTGTCTCCACCGAACATCTTCAAGATCAAGATTTGATTAATGACCACTGAAAAAATTTGCTGTGGTTTTGGCTTCTGGTTTGATATTTTCATACTGTAGCCTTAACCTTCGTGGGTTCCGAAGCTTAGCTTATCTGTCAACGTCTTTTTTCATAAATACTTCATTCAAATTTGAGTGAGGGATTACTTGGAGACAAAAGCTCCGATTACTATCAGAGGTTTTCTGCGTGTTTTTCATAAAATGTCCTAACAATTTGTTGATCAGAACGAAAATCGCATCGGTGTGTTTTTTTAATTCCAAAAAATCGTAATTTTTAGGCTGTCACCCTAGATGTACTCCTTAAGATTGCCACAGTTTTGTATTGAAATGACAAATTTCTCTTGGAAACTGTCAGAAAAGCACTAATTGTTTACAGCGAGTCTGTTGTTGTTGTGTTTTGGAGTTACTAAACCATCACAAAACGTCACAAATTTCAAAGACAGGCTTTTGTCGGGAACAATAGATCATAGGGCGCTGTGCAATTATTTTTTTGATCGGATAAAAATTCGGTTTCGTTCCGCTCACATGGATCCGACTGATTTGGCAACGATTGTGGGAATGGAACACATAAGCAGATTTTTCAACAAGAAAAATTGAAAATTTCAATTTTCTCTAAACTTTTAAAGCTGTAGCAAAATAAATTATCATATATGTATGTTTATGTATATGTATCTAGCCATAGAGAGCCTCATGTCTCCTATATATGGATGTAGGCGGATCTCTTTGCTCACTTCTCTTCTTATTAAAAGCATTATACTCGGTAGCTGGTATATAAAAACAACACAAGTCAAGAAATTGAAAGGAAACATTGCATAGCAACACATTTGCTGATGTAAAACACAACAGTATGTTATTAACATTTACGAGTGAAACTACAAAAAAGCTGAGAATGTTCATTTGCATTCTTTAAAATTTCTTTGCTAAAGGTGTTGGAGCAGCAAATTACTATATACTAGTTAAAAAAATTTTATAGCAAATTAAAACATAACAATAACAAATAAACAAGCAGTTTGTATCAATAACATTTCAACAGAAAACAAACTCGCAGTAAATGGTAAGGCATATGCATGAGTTTACAGCAGAGCTGTTAATTAGCAGCGCTGCAACTAAAATGGCGCCTAAAAATAGCTCACATATATTTTTGCAATGTGCTTACAGCCGGTCTATAAAATATGTTTGCTTACGAGTTGTACTACGAAAATCTGTCGCTTTTCAACTTTTTCACTATTTTTTCTACAAACTCTGTAAATGTTAGTCTTTTGGGCGTAAGCACTCGTTTTATGGTAATGATGTACGTGTGTGTGTATGTTTGTTGATTTGCAAAAGTCTTTTCAATAATATTCGCAAGTTATATATCTTCTAAATTTTAATTAATATTTTTTTATTTCTTTTGGAAAAATTTGTGCTGGTTCGAGTTGAACGAAATAAATTGTTTGCGATTGCTTGGGTTCCGCCGATTGCGCCAGGCATCAACTACATAGTATATAGAGTTTTCGTGTTTTTTTTTTTTTTTTTTTTTTTTTTGGTTGAGGGCTGAATGAGTTTGCGTTAGATTGGCAACGTTTTTGTATTTTAGTTTTTGAAGTTGAAAGTTTAGTTTTTCGAGATTTTCTTCTTGTTTCTAGGTGAAAGTGAGCTTGTTTATGTGTGTGTGTGTGTGTGACTATAACTGTTAGTATGTTGTAGACATATGTATCCGTAGTTTTTTATTTGTCTTACTTTATGTTCGCCTATTTTTCTGGCTTAAATGCTGCTTTAATTTTCCTGTGTTTCTGCTTCGCGTTTTACTTAGAATGATTTTTATTTTTTTTATTTTTTATTTTGTTATAACAATGTGGTATAATTTACTGTATCTTGTAGTTATTGCGTTTTATTTTGCTTCTAATTTTTACTTTTTCTCTTTTCTTTTGTATGCAAATGTTTAGAGGTGTGTGATTTGCTTATGAATTCGTGTGTGTTTGTATGTGTGTGTGCATTCGGCATTTTGGTTTGTCTATTTATATATATATGTGTATTTTTCTGTTACTATTTAAATTCTGTATAAATATCCTTAAACTTAATTTGCTGCTTAATATTTGCTTACTTTTTTCTTGGTTTTTTGTTTTCTTTTTGTTATTGTTTGTTACTGCTTATTATGTGTGGCTTGAATTAATTAGTAATATAAACCTTTTGTTTCTTTTGTTCTGCACTATGATTTACTATTTCTTATGTTTGTTTAGTATGTTTTTGTTTTTGTTACGCTATGTTTTTAAGAGTGAATAAACTGAGAATACATTGTTTGTTGTTGTCACTTTAAGTTCCGTTAAACAGAACTTCGGACGCTTGTTGGTCATCTGACTGTGTGCTTGCAGCTGGTTGTCGTTTCATTGAAATTGCTTGTGTTGTTGTTGGTTTCATATGCGTTTGTTGTTGTTCTTTCTACAGCACGTTCTAATGTAAAGTCATTGCAGCAGCAATCAGTTTCATGCATTGCATGCACTACTTGCCATCACCGTCACCGACACCGCCACCGTCACCGCTTTCAAGTCCGCTTCTCCTTCCTCATCGCCAACTCTGCCAACTGTCATCGGGTAATTCTTTGTTTCTACGTTAACGCATCTAGGGTGTCCGGTGCATCGATTGCGTTCGTAGTCTCCACATAGTTTTCTTGATGTTATGTGAGATCCTGCGGCGAATCTATTGAGAACAGTTCTTTGTATAGCGCCGGAAAGACGACGTTCGGGTGTTGTTGCTTAAATTTGCTCAGTGCTTCCATGTGCATTATGGAGATATCGCTGCAAAGCATACAAAATGAGTATTGTATATAAAAATAAATCATATATATTTCGTTCAGCTTACCGGAAATTCGGTATATTGTTTAACAATGTATCTAAAACAGTCACATCACCCTTTAAGGGCGCATGGTTCGCTTCAAGCTCCTGTCTTATTGCATTCATGCTTAAATTGAAAAGCCTCTGGATTTCTGTATTACCGCGCACGCCATTTCGTTCTGTAAACACATATTATATTTCATTGACATAAGTATATTCTTTCGTAATATTTTTAATAATGTTTGCTTGTTTTACCTGGCCAGAGCAGCACTAAACTTTGATACAGCGCCAACTCCGTTTCAGTCAGTTTCAGTTCGGCTATTGATTTAGCCGTTTGAAAGATTCGCGATACCAGACGCATCTCGTCCGAATCGGATGTGTAGAACGCTTCCTGCGGCAGCATCACATCACCATAGAGTACCGCATTCTGTGAGAGATCGAGCAATCGCGACATACGCACGATGGCCAGTTCGAATGATCCAGTTTTCAGTAGGAGAATCTGAAAAGATGGCGGAAAAAGAAAAAAAAATATTTTATATTTACATAATCAAATCATATTATATTTAATACAACATAACATCACTACAACACATCACATTTTCATTAGGGATGCTTACTTAAATTTAAGCATATCGCCACATCACATCACTCCCATAACAACAATACAACATATAAGTGGTTCAGTTATTTTGCGCAAAAAGCTTGGCAGTCATTATATCATTTTAATCATATCACATTATCACATCATATCACCACATCACAAGACATAAAATTAGATTTAAATTCTTGATTTGAAATTTATATTGACAAAATTCTATTTTTTCTTTTTTTAGCAATCACCTAGTTAATGATCTGATTCAATGATATCGTTTGTTAATATTATCACATTGAAAATAAAAAACTGTGTACAGCTTTTAAGGGAAATTTAAACAGAAATTCCGATTTACTTCGTAAATACGTATTTAATTACTTGGATTTTTTCAAATTCTCATGATTAAGAATATCACATCACCAGATCACATCATATGCTACTAAGTTTCATCATACCAATATAGTTTAATAAAATTTTAATGATCTCAAATTATGCTAGATGCTAGCACACAACTAAAATTACTTCGAATTCTGATTACTTAAAAATATCATAGCGCCACATCACATCATTTGACATTGCACCACATCTTATCAACATAGTTAAATAAAACTTTTATCACCTCAAATTCTGCATGCTTTTGAATCGCATGAATCAAATCATATAACAAATGCTCCAACATGCGACATCACATCGTATCATATCACACAATTAATTTACTGGAAATTATCACTCTATACCATATGATCAAAAATGAACCGGACCACCAAAAAAAATGCATGTTTTTAAGTAAAAATCTTCAATATTGACGGGAAAATAGGCTCATGAGCCAATGCAAGCACACTAACGCTAAATACAGTTCTCAATATACCTGTTATAAGCCTCGGCTATCATGGTCTTCAGAGCTTTCAGTAAGATTTTTTACGGCCTTCACTGAATGTCTTATGCCACTTCAAACCTATGTTCGCGATTAATTAGTTTTGCTAAAATACTTCTGAAACATTTTCTACGATTTCGTCGCCGTGATTGCTTTGAAAACCAAAAAATTCAAGCGTTATACCATCTTTTCCATTGTAAAAATTACCAGACAAACTTTTTGCGGTATTCACTGAAAATTAGTTTTTTTTAGCGATCCGGATAGCGTGTGTAATTTAAATGGACCAGTCCGGTTCAAACTTATTCATCGAATTGATACATCTACTAAATTTTCTAACATATATTACACACGTTTTGCGGGATTCATATAGAAATTAGTTTTTTAGCGGTCCGGTTAGCGTGTGCAGTTTAAATGGACCAGTCTGGGTCAAATTTGATCATACATCATGGTTACAACTTAGCGACCCAGATAGCATGTGCAGTTTAATGAACCAGTCTGGGTCAATTTTGATCATTGTGCGGTATAACTGGACCAGTCCGGTTCAAACTTGATCATATGTTATACATCAACTAAATATTATATAATACCCAATATAAATTATAAAGTATTTTATAATATGTTGCTCACCTGATCATCCTGACTTAATCGCATAAATCCGGGTATCAGTTTCGCAAATTCGATTATGTTTTGTATCATTTGTGTTAGCTTTTCAGCGCAGTCTAGCCACAGCTCCTCCTGGCCCAGATTCTTGTAGTAGAGTATCCTCGAAATATCCTTATAAGCGCAAGCGAAATCATAATTTTTAAACACATATAACCAAAAAGAAAGTAAAACAAAGCACAAATACAATAAACAATTAGTGAGAGTTCAAGTTCGACGGGCGAGCGATTGCAAATATCATCGGTTTTACCTGAGACTTCCGGAACATATCGTGTACGGCTTCGAGTTTGGTGCTTGTGTTGGCGTGTGCCTCGGCTAAGGTTTTTATAAGAACATCATTGATGTCGCCATCAGCTGGTTGGTGGGGGGAGGAGAAGCAATGCAACAAGGAATATACAATCAAAATATTTACCAGAATTTCGAATATTTGTTTTTTGATTTTTTTCTTAAATTTCATTCTTTTTTTTTTGGTAGACAACAGCGAATATTCGATGCAGCAATTTAACGAAATATATTACAATAACAAATATTTGAGACAGCCCACCCCAAAATGAAATGTGCGTGCCCCACAACTACGAATGAATGATTGTATGCCAATGTGTTATAGAAAATGAATGTGTGCAGATAAATTTGGATGAATTTTGGAATTTTGAAGCTACGCGCCCACTACGACGCGTCCAGCCCACTAAGGCTAATTTTGATTTACTTGACTTAGCTTAGCTTTAGCTTGAGCTTGAAAACAACAACAACAAAAAAGGAACTAGATGCATTTCGCTTGTATTTACAGTCCTTGGCTGCGGTATATATGTATACTCATATGCATATGGACGCATGTAGCAGCGGCGTTACTTACATCCCACACTCACACTCACTTGAAAACCTAGGCGCTGACAAAAAGAAATTATAGCAAAAAAACGAAAATAGATTTGATTCGACAATAATTGAATGGACATAAAGTGTACAACTTGAAAACGCGATGGGCTCACGGCATGAACTTGACAATTGAACTGGATAACGTTTAACGATAACTTCAATGATGACTAAGATGAGTAGTAGTAGTAGTAGTAGTAGTAGTGGTAGTAAGTAGTAGTAGTAGTAGTGGTAATGCGTGTGGTAAGTGGTTATACGAATATTAAATGCTGATTCGTCTATGGGAATTGGCACGAGTTTTTGTGATTTTTGTCTCCTACCATGACTGACGAAGTCCGGATCCATTATCGTGCCACGCGGCTCATACGTGGTGCTGTCAACGTAATCCGCAGATATATCATAGGCCATCGTCTGTTGCGGTGTTACCGATGTCGAATAGCCATAACCATAGGGACTGCTCACTTCATTGCTGGAGTAGCCGCCATAGCTGTAAAGAGTATGAGTATGACCGCAGCAAATATTCGTATAAAATCAAGCGTGAACTTACCCATTGTAATTATGGTGCAGCTGATCACTACTCGAAGGTGTTTGTGTGTCG
Organism: Bactrocera latifrons; assembly: GCF_001853355.1. NCBI lineage: Eukaryota > Metazoa > Arthropoda > Insecta > Diptera > Tephritidae > Bactrocera > Bactrocera latifrons. The sequence continues at coordinate 440,425 of NW_017534564.1, forward strand.
AAAACTGAGCTATCCGGCGCCGCGTCACTCTGTGCTCGCAACTGCGCCTTGTGAAACTTCACCTCTTCCTCCACTTTTTCACGCTGTTTCTTCGACATTCTACCGAATTTTACAGCTGCAAAACATTAACGTCGGATTAATTAAAATTTTGCAATAAAAATTATTAAATATATTAAAGAATAAGCACAGTTTTAGTTTTAATTTCTGTGGCATGCCACACTCACACTTACCATCACGACTCATTCCCAATTGTAGGCACTTTTGCAGTCTACAGTATTGACACCGATTGCGATTGACACGGTCGACAACACATTGTTTATTGCGAGGACATTGATAATTCACTACAGAACTTTGTGACCGGCGAAAAAAACCTTTACAACCTTCACATGTTATAACGCCATAATGTACGCCCGATGACTTGTCGCCACAGACTTTGCATGGAATTATTTCAATTTGAGCTGTAACGGAAAGAGAATAGAAAACCGTATATGAGATGATGTTAACTTGTAAAATTATAAAAATGTTATACAGTATATTTGACAGTTGATGAAGGATATTTCCGATTAGGATTAGAATTGTAGTCAATTGATAAAATACAAATCCTAATATTTAAAAAGTTTGCTTACTCCTGCATAAGTGTATTCAACCAGAAGTGCTTAATATGGTAATCAATAATTAAGTCAAAGAATTTGTATCAAACTTTGTATTTCTAACCCGATTTCGTGTGCGTGATCATTTCGAACGTTGGGACAGGCTTAAGGTGATTCAGTTTTCATCAAAACCACAAGCCAACGAGTCGTACAAAGCCTTCAAAGGCGATCTAGAGATCTCACCTCGTTTTGGACGACCTTCGACATATTCAACTGATGAAAATATTGAAGAAGTGAGCGATATGGTACCTAAAAATCGCCAGAATATTCGGAGGAGCTGAAGGCCATTCAAAAAAAGTGCTAATGAGAAGCGTGTCACAGACTGGAAAAATCGGTGTTATAAGCGTGTTACATCTGGTGGGGATTACTTTGAAAAATATAAAATAAATATTGATGCAGTTTTTTGTCATGTATAAATAATCAGCGTGACGTACTGAGCCCATTTATCCATGTTCGCCTGTTGGTCTGTCTGTATATATGCGAACTAGTCCCTCAGTTTTTGAGATATCAATATAAAACTTTGCACAGTTTCTTTCTTCCAAAGATGCTACTCATTAGTCGAAACCGCCGATATCGGACCACTATAATACATAGCTGTCATACACACATTCTTGTATGGACAACATCTCTCTTTGATGAGATTTTTGCATGAAATATGGCATATATAATTGAATAATTCAACGCTACAACCTCCGAACACATTTTTTACATCCGATAATTCTAGCATAAAGCTGTCATACCAACTGATCTATTACACTTAAGTCCTTTTATTTTAAAGCCTATCTTCGCCAAATTTTGTATAGATTATGATCCAGGGCAAACCTACAATCTATGAACATATTGTTAAAATCGAACTATGTATGTATATACATATAGCTGCCATATGAACTTACCGATCAAAATTAAGTTCTCGTATGGAAAACCTTTTTATTTGACAATATATCTTCAAGAAATTTTCTTTAGATTATTTCGTTTAAGACAATACCTATTAAATTTAGGTGAAACTGGTGAGTTTCTGAGCCATCTTCGATGTTAAAATAATCAATTGGCACACACAGTAAGTTTGTCTGTAAAATTAACCAACATTTTTAATATTTCATTTTTACATATTTATTTGAATTTCGTATATTTACAAACACACATTCGACAAACTTTTTTGACAACATTTTAATCCACTACATTTAGCTTTTATATAAATTTTTGGTTATGCAAGTCTAAATATTTTTATTCTAACAGTGTTTATACGATTTATTTAATCATTTTACTGGATTCAAAATCGAAACGTCTTAACCGTACATTTGTATTCAAAATATTTTATACTCAATAGAATCGATGGATCGTATCCAAAACAAATGCAAAGTGGCCCAAACGACACTTAACTTGTTGATGCAGGTAATTAAAGCAGAAACCGAAGCCACACTACTTCCTCTGCTCGCATGTTCTTTGCTGTGTTTTCGCAATGAAAAACTATGTCAAAGCTTTAAAACTTTTTGCCGCAAACATTACAAATAATGGCAAAAAACAAAGCGCTATGCAAACACTAATGTGCGGCGACAGCTTAAAAATAAGAATACAACAGCAGCAACAACATAAGTCTTTGCATCAAAGCATTTACATATGTACATATTGCATATGTATGTATGAGTGTAAGCGTGAGTAATATTTGCATGCTTAAACCGAGTAATTAAAGCATAAATGTAGACATTAAAGCAAAGACAAGACGATCGAACGATCGCCGATCGAAGAATTATCAAAGCAGCAACTACAACAACACAGCGCTGTCAAGAGGGCAGTCGGGTGCCTAATAGGGCCCATACAAGACACACATGTGCGTTGGATCTGTGTGAATTCGTTTCGCCCATACACGACACACAAATCCATTTTGGGTTCGTTCTTCACACAGTGAACATATGCCACAGGCAAGTGGAACATTTCTTGAAATTTATTTCTAATGTAGCACTTTTATCTATTTCTTTGTATTTCGTTAATAAGTTATTCCAACTTTTATTTTTCTCAATTTTATTTTTATATTTATCACTTTTCGTTTTGCTAACTTTTCACACTTTTCAAATTGCTAATTAATTTTTCATACCATCAACAAATTTTGATACGAACTCTTTATTAATGGGATAGCTTGCTTTAGAAGCCTCAAACAATCGATTTATTTTTCTTAAACATCTTTAAAAAAAATTACCTAAGAAATCCCTAAATGTCCCTAAAGTTATACTATAGAATACTATAGATGGGAATTCGAAGTATTATCGAAGCTAGAAGGGAAATAGTGATCGAGCGTCTAGCAGATATATGAGTGCTTGGGCAAAAAGCGAAAACTTTGACGCGCGATTTCTCGGTTTCACATTTTTACGATTTTTCTTAATTGGCGACTAAACACCGTATGAAATATGGAGCAAAGTTTATTATCTTTGACATTAAAGTATCTTCCATTTAAACTATAATAAATAAACTAAGAAAAGTCAAGTTTGAATATATTTTTAAACAGTTTTAAATTTCTTTTGGACAAAAAACACTTTTTTAAATTAAAATTTTTTTTTTTTTAATTTCACACTTGTTTTGGGTTTAACTAGAAGATAAGTTATTAAAAAATAATAATATCTTAGAATTTTATGTTTCTGATAGAAATTGTGACCTGCATCTTGCCCGCCGTCAAAAAAATGCACATGCGAGAGGCATCAAAGAGTTCGTATCCAAAAAATTTGTGAAAGATGTTCAAATATATAACTATAAAGCCTAGGAATTTCATTTGGAGTAAATATTTCTTTCCCTCCCAAAAAAGTCCTCAAAAAATCAATTTTTTGAAGCCTCTAAAGTAAGGCCTTAACACTTGCCATTGTTCGTCCGGGGTCTTCACTGTTCGGCGATTCGAGAGAAATGAGATTTTGTGCGCACACAACGCCATACATCGTAAAATATCGAACATTTTCGCGAACATGGATCGGTACGCGCACAAGCCCATACACGAGTAAACCGCATGCGCCCACATACCGATCGAACGCACTTGTGTGTCGTGTATGGCAACTTTAAGCTACGAGCGAAGGATCGAAGCGCTTTATCTGGCATACATATTCTAAACTTTTTTATGATTTATTTACTTTGATTTGCTTTGCTGCCTCTTTATGACCTATGCCACCCCTAAGCAGAAGCGTCTTGCCGCTGACGCCTCGACAATGTAATAAAACCGAGTGTATTACTCACTTCACCTCATAAGGGGGAGAGCGGCAGGTTGTCATGCACAGAACGAAACCTAATGTTTGCATACAACATACCTATACACACACATATGCATACACGTGTATGTGTACAGCGGTATTTACATAGAAATGTGTGTTTAGTGTTTATTTGTGAAATGACAAGTATTCGAGATGTCAATGAACTTTCTTTGGATTTATAACACACATCAAATATATTGTATTGTATTGTATTGGATAGTGTTGATATTGTTCTTGCTGTTGTTGTTGTTGTAGTTGAAATTGGCTGTACAGGCAAGACGCTCGAACGCCGTTTGGCGCACATAAATATGTATTTCGAAACCATATGAAACGAAATGAATGAACAAATAAATGGCTACAGAATACTATGTGAGCTTTCGGAGCTTTTCGCTTTCAGCGCTCACTGTTTAGCAGCACTGTGAGCTTTACTCTTCGTTTGATAATTTATGAACTCTTATGTTTTGCTCTTAAAGACACCCTCTTCAAAGCTTAATTTTAAATATTTTTGCGTTTCCCGCAACTCTTTAAATTATTCTTGTGTGCCTTGTGTGTGGCTGTATGCTTGAGCATAACTGAAGATTTGTGTGAATTACCGTGGCATACCATGCACTTGTATGTGTGTGTTGTGTGCACTCACGCGTCATTCATAGTTACAGTTCGGAAAATGTGAGCTTTCTGTTGTTGTAGATGTTGTGTTGTTGCGCTGCAAGTGATTAGGCTATCGCTGGGGGTTGACTTCGCCAGCTTGACAAGCAGCAGCTTGTCTTAGAAGCGTGTTATGCTGTAATTTTTTTATTGCATCTGTTTTTACACAATTTTATATTCTTTTAATTACGATTTGATGCTTGCAAGCGCACATTAAAGTCGCCTGAGTTAAGCGAATATTGTAAGTAAAGTATGTAAAGATAAAATTGATAATTGCGATTTGCAAGAATTATCAGCTCATTAATCTTTTGTGTGTCTTTATTGTTTTATGTGCCCATATAGATTTGGTTTTTATGGAACTAAGGATTTATTAAAAGTTTTGTGGATTGTTGAAAAAACGTTTTCAAACTCAAATACATTTGAACAGTTGGATTTTTCTTAAATGTAAATTCAAATATACAATTTAGGGCACTGGTATTTCAAACTTGATAATTATTTTCTTCAATTCAAGTTTCTTTTCAAAATTCCTGCAATGTTTGTAGTGAATTGTTTGAGAAAATATTTGCGAAAAATTGCTGCAGAGCTCGGATCCGCTTGAGAACTTTCGGCTCTAAAGGAATAGTTCACGAACTTTCCCCTTTGTCCTGCATTGTATGTATTCACCTATGTATATACAAAACATCCAGACAAATAGTGGACGGATCATTTGCTTTAATGTAATCATTCAAGCAAATTTGAAAAATGTAGTCTCCTAGAAAACACATTTAATAATCAATTGATTGAGAAGTGCGATGGGACCAAAGATGACGAAATCGTGCTTGGCGACTTTCACACTAGGGTGGGCAAAGAAGGTTCCTTTGGCACAATGGTCGGTAAATTCAGAATCCACGATGAAGCATCCCCGAAAGGGTTAAGGTTGATCGACTTCGCCGGCGCCCGAAATATGATTATCTGTGGTACTAAATTCCAGCACAAGAAAATTCATCAAGCTTTCTGGCTCCGGATCGAAAAGCCACCAACCAGATCGATCATGTTGTGACAGACGGAAGGCAAGTTTCCAGTTTTTTAGATGTGCATACGCTCCGAGGTCCTAACATCGACTCGGACCACTACTTTGGAGCATACTCTTTTAGAACCCCCCGAGGTGATCAAGTGACTGATACCCAGAACATTCTCAAATTAAGGAGGGAACACTTCTCCAGCCTGTTGGATGGCAGCGGAAGTAGAACACCAGGTGATGGTGAACCCGATTCCTCAATCGATGACGATGGAGCCTTCCATTGCTCGTTCCGTTGCTCGAACATGAAGAAGTTTGAATAGCAATTGCCCGTCTGAAAATGGATTGCTGGAAGAGCTATTCAAATACTCTTTAAAAGTATGAGCGAACGTTTGTTTAGTTTAACGGGATCCATTTAACTTTTTTAACTTAACCTTTGGTTAATTGCACTGCAATCTGATGAACAAAGGATATTTTTATACTCTCGCAACAAAGTTGCTAAAGAGAGTATTACAGTTTTGTTCACATAACGGTTGTTTGYAAGTCCTAAAACTAAAAGAGTTAGATATAGGGTTATATATACCAAAGTGATCAGGGTGATGAGTAGAGTTGAAATCCGGATGTCTGTCTGTCCGTCCGTCCGTCTGTCCGCCCATATGTCCGTCCGCAACTTGAGTCAAAACTGAGATATCATGATGAAACTTGGTACACGTATTTCTAGGCTCCAAAGGAAGGTTAAGTTTGAAGATGGGAAAAATCGGCCCACTGCCACGCCCACAAAATGGCGGAAACCGAAAACCTATAAAATGTCATAACTAAGCCRTAAATAAARATATTAAAATGAAATTTGGCACAAAGGATCGCACTAGGGAGGGACATATTTGGACGTAATTTTTTTGAAAAAGTGGGCGTGGCCCCGCCCCCTACTAAGTTTTTTGTACATATCTCTTAAACTACTATAGCTATGTCAACCAAACTCTACAGAGTCGTTTTCTTCAGGAATTTCCATATACAGTTCAAAAATGAATCAGAATCAAATTCAAAAAAATCGGATAATAACCACGCCCACCTCCCATACAAAGGTTATGTCGAAAATCACTAAAAGTGCATTAACCGACTAACAAAAACGTTTAGAAACACTAAACTTTATGGAAGAAATGGGAGAGGGAAGCTACACCCAGGCTTTTTTTAAATTTGAAATGGGCCTGGCGTCGCCCACTTATGGACCAAAAACCATATCTCAGGAAGTACTCAACCGATTTCAATGAAATTCGGTATATAATATTTTCTTAACACCCTGATGACATGTACTGGGTGAAATCGGTTCACAATCACGCCTTCTTCCAATATAACGTTATTTGAATTCCATCTGATGCCTTTTCTGTATAATATATACATTAAGAACCAATGATGATTATAGAAAATGTTCGTGATCGGAATATAACTTTTCAATACAATTAAAATAAATGAAAATACAATTCAATACTCAAAGTACACAAATTGATCTAATCTAATTAGTTTTACAGCAAAATAAAAAAGTATGTAAATGACGGATAATGAAATCTCGATTATCACTTTGTCATGCGAGAGTATAAAATGTTCGGTGACACCCGAACTTAGCCCTTCCTTACTCGTTTTCTTTTAAAGAAGTATTTAAACCAAGTGATGATATCGCCGAGTTTTTAAAGAGGTTATTTAAAATATATACATATGTGCGTGTCTATGTTAAATAGTATATCTGTACCCCTTCAGCCCTTAAAAAAGTCTTTTTGCAACTCGAAAATCGTATTTCAAAATTTTACTAAATTCCCAATACTCCAGTAGAGGCTGGATAAATGTATGTATGTATGTATATGCCATTGGATTGTTTTCCGTCATTTCAAAATTATTATATAAATAAATGCAATCTGTGTGTGTGTGTTGTGTGTAAGTGGTGTATAAATAATTTCGTAAAAAGCTGATCTCTTGCAGCTTCACAGTCTTTCGAATTGCTTGCATGCGAAAAAGAATACAAACTGTGTACATTTGTATGTGCAGTGCATTTATGTGACTGCCTTTGTGCAAGTGTGCGTGTTTTTTTGCAGAAACGCTTATCTCGTCGGCGTAGCGTGCAGTTGGCGTTTTAATCGCCGCTAGTGCTAGCGAGAGGTTAAGCCAAGAGGAGGAGTAATAGCCAGCACGAGTCACCTTCTCGTATAAATAATAAAAACAATAACAAAAACAAACTAAAATAGACGCGAAAAAATGAATTAAAGCGAAACAAAAAATGCAAACGCAAAATTTCGAAGAAATAAAAAATCCTAGACTTTTGTGTGCATGTATGTATGTATGTATGTAGGCGAGTGCAGGTAGTTTTGCATTTAGCTTTGCTTGTGTGTATATTTGCGTGCATTTATTTATATAAATGTATTATATGTAGGTGTATGCATGTGCGGCAATCAACTCGCATGCATTTGACAAATTCAAGTGCTCTCCCCTGTGACTAGGCGTTACAAAGGCAAAAGTAAAATGAAATGAAAATATGAAATTATAGAAATAAAACTATTAAAAAATGATTTTATTATTACTTTGGGGTTTTCCACATTTTTGTGCGTTTTGTTGCAATATTCGCACGACGTGCGCCAATGATTGCCAAGTGCAATATTAACCAATAACACTTAATTATGAAATATGTGGAAAAAATATTGCTGATAAACGAAAAAGTAAAAACAAGAAAACACGTTCACTCAGACTGCGACGAAGCCATAATACCTTTCAGATGTGCATTCTTTACGGGTTATAAAAATATATTTAATTTGATTTCGATCGGATTCTAGGGGATTCTAGTGTCATCTTGTACTTGTAACTTGTTAGTTTAAAAAGATTTCCATAGAAAAAATTCAGTTTGGTTGGTCTGTTTGTACGACAGCTAAGAGATATAGTGTTCCGCCATTAACTGTTCGGATAAATGAGCAGCATTTGAGAGAAAAAAAATTTATATTGGGATTAGTAGCACTGAAGATACACGACTGCAACGACATTTATTGACAAAATACGAAAATTCTTTTTTGACTACCCAATATTTCAAAAATCGGAAGTAATTCGCGCACATGCGAACAGATGTCTAAATCGACTCAGCTCATTACGCTGAGATTTTATTTACATTGTTATTTGGTCTCTGGCGTTTCCTGCTGGCCATTACAGACGTCCTGGGAAACTTAATTTACCCTGAAAATACTTCTCTCAGGATATAGCACGGGAATCTCTTAAATATGTGTTTGTCAACAGTGGTTTTGACTTTGAATACAAATATCTTTTTTATAAAATGAATGTAAGCCGAAGAGAGGCTACAATTACCCGAATGGATATTTGTATGATATTAGAAAGTATCGCGGATTGAGCCCTCTTGTTGCACACTTAGTTTTTTTAGGATCACAAAAAAAGTTTAGATTATCGAAATAGATAAACCGTCCGTAACTCTAGATGAGAACTGTCCAAGTATGATGGTAGTTACATCTCAACAGTTCGTTCGTATTATGACAATTAGTGTTTTTAGGATCACAAAAAAAGTTTAGATTGTCGAAATAGATGAGCCGCCCGTAACGGAGACCAGCGCTGAAACATAATCTCACTATCGATGTACCTCTAGATGAGAACTGTCCAAGTATGATGGTAGTTACATCTCAACAGTTCGTTCGTATTATGAAATTGTCAGAGTCTTACTACAAAATTTTCAGCTCAAAACAGATTTGGTACAAGAACCCAGAAGCCCCATAGTACATTTTATTGATATATCTTATGTTAAATTCGAAATTTTAAACAGTTTAGACCTCAATTTTAAAATTATGCTTAGAAAATATACAATTTCTTGCCAAGATGGCACTTTTGGAGAGGAAGAAGAAGCTTCTAAGAAACGAGCTTGGAGTTGACATCTACATCTGATCAAAACTGACTAGAATGAGTCGATTTAAACTGTAAGTGCGCAGACGGAATCGGTAAAAAAAATTTCCTAGATATTTTTTTTTACCATTACTGGTGACGAGATGCGAATTTATGAATATGACGTCGAAACTCTCTAACAATGATGCTGCGACAATGAGACGAATTAGATTATAACAAAATTCGCTAAAGACACTGGAGGCCATCTCAGCTAAAGCTAACAACAAGTGTGTGGAAAATTGGCCTAAGTATTGTCATCTTTGTATTGGCTCTAAGAAGCTGATTTTGAAAGATTTGTTTTAAGTTACGTGAAAGTGGGGGATTTTTTCCGTCCGGGTCAAATTTGATCAGATATATTGTACATATAACCATTAGACACTATTCGAAACTTTTAATGTCATGAAAAGAAACAAATTGTTATATTTCCACTTATTACATAATATGGTGTAATTGAGACACTCAGATATGCAAGAATTTATTGTTTACAGCCTACAAGTTGACTACTTTGGCATCCAGAAGATAATCAATATACTGAAAAAGTAAACTTTGCACTTGTCACAAATATTAACTGTATACCATACATACTTACATACATATGTATATGTGTAAGCAAATAAACTCTCATACATACTTACATACGTATGCCCATATAGTTTTTATCATTGTTAATTTATGTCTCGTAAAATTAAATGCAACGCGAACGTGGAAACTTCCAAGAAGTCGCCTGCCAGTTAAACTGTAAAAAATACATACATACATATTTGTTTTGGGCATTTTTTGCGCTTTATTATTGTTATTAAGTTTGCGTACTTTTTGGCAGCGAGCAGCAGGCCAAAATTTGTTGCCTTTGTCCGTGCTTCTGCCGTTGTTGTCGTTGCTTTTGTTGTTGCAACTGCATTCCAATAACAGAATTTGCTAGCAGAAATTTGTATGCGACGGCAAAGAGCAATAAAAAGCAACGTAAACAACAAAAATAACACACACACGCACATTCATGAGAGCAAGTAAACACACGCACACATTGGCACGCAAGCGATGCGACGTCGCTCGGAAGGTGCAACGAATGCATGCCACAGTATATTGTTGTTCTTTTGATGACTTACATACACCATGTCAGAGGCAAATGTTGTTTCGCCGTGTTGTGTTGTTATTGTTGGCGCTGTCGTCGTTTTATTGCATTTTGAGGATAAAGCGGGTCTGTGGGCCGGTGCAACGCTGCAGCGTTGAAATGCGAAAATAAAACAAAACCAGCAACAACAATAATGCAAAAACAAATACACCAATTCAACAGCGAAGACAAACGAGAAGTGACGATGGGCGCGCGCGGCGAGTGCAGCAATAGGCGCGAACGATTGCACAAGCGACACGGCACAAGTACCGCCGCCAGCAGCAGTAGCGGCAGCTACAGTGATAAAAACAACAAAAGCAAAAACAACAGCAGGCACTAAAGTCACACAGACATATACAAACAAGTAGCAGAGTAGCGAAGACTAGTCGATGCAACAATAAAAGCAATAGCAGCATTCAAGAGCCAGCCGCAGCCGCTTCGTCGTATGGCAAGCAGCAAAGCAACCAGCGCGAATCAACCATTCAAGCAGTCAGGCAGTCAGGCAAGCAGCCAACGCTGATGAATCGTTCGCTTTGAGCGCTTCGGATCGCATTCGTATTCGCAAAGCCGCTTCGTAAGTGGGTCAACGCGATGTGGGGTCATTGCACTGCAGAAAACACTTTGCAGTTAGCACGTCGCTGGCGCATAAGCACAGTGAGTACAAGCAAACCAACACACACACACACATGAATGCCCGCTTACATACAAAATAGTTGCTTGCATGTGGCTCCAACACTAGGCGACCGTAGCAACATCAACAACAGAAACTCACACATTCATACACACGTGAGAGCGCGTAGTTGCGCCGCGCTTGCAGGCCATTAGCGGCTCCACTACATCATTTTAATCGACTGCGCCGTTGACGTCCACGCCGACGTCTGCTTGAGCGAGAATTCGCCGAGCCTCATACACACATTGGCGCTGCGTGCTCCCTTAGTTTGTGGCAGCAACGGCTCCACTGGCTCTTCGTCGCTCTTAAAGCGCGCGTTTTGCTCTCACAAAACAGCATTTGCGCTCGCCGGCAGCGCCTCAAAATTGCAGGCGTCTGTTGTATTCGGTTGCAGGCGGCGACGCAGCAGCGCTGCGCCAACTATTCTCCACTATTATATTCAATTTCTATTCAGTTTTTGTGTGCTATTCATTATCGCCTGTGCGCTTGTATACGCTTCTATTGAAGTTCTCACATGCATGGATGAGAGTGTGTGCGTGTGTGCGTGCAGCAACTATTTTGGTATTTGACTTTGCTGTCTGGTTTGGTTCGGTTCGGTTTAGCTGTGTCTAACTCCTTCTTCGTAATTCTAACTCCGCAACAACAATAATTCATATTTAATCACAAGTAATACATTGATGACAAACACATGTTAAATGCAGATAGCTGCGAGTGTGTGTAAGTAAATATATAAATATGTATGTATGTATGCAGTTATGAATGTGGCTTTGTAGCGGCATTAGCATCAGTGTGTTATTGGGTCCAACGTACGCTTCCAGATGTGGCAAAGGCGATAGCTGCGCGCTGCTTTTAAAGTCGCCAAAGAATTTATTTTTTCTAGTAATTATTGCATGTATATATGTATGTACGTGTGTGCCATTGCATGTGAGCACGTACAATCTACAATCGTGTGCCTCGTCCACAGTGTGTACGAATCTTCCCGTTTCCCCCGGGTGCTCTTAAATATTTGTCACTCATGTCGTTGCTAATGTTAGAGCTGTTGCTGATTTTCAATTATTCTAGACAATAGCCGCCTTTCTAACCATCTGGCTGTGAAGCGATTGGCCCAAAATTATTTTATGTTTTCGTGTTAATTTTATATGTATTTCATTTTGCGTCTTCTGCATTTAACTTATTTTTAAATTTGCGCAGATCACTTCAAATTAGAATATGCACTGTGAGTTCTCAGTCCAACAATCCTTTTCTTTGTTTTTTTTTTACAGACTTAACTAGAATTAAGTGTTAGTAAATTGGTATTAGAAGCTTCTTAGTCTCAAGCTTCATATGTTAAGCTGTCGTCAATTTGGTTAGGATAACATGTAATTTAATTTTTTTATTTCAATAACATCGCTTATGCAGGAAATGTTCTGCGAATCATTCTGAACAATTTTGATGAAGCGACTATGGCTCTAAAACCGGGTTTGAAGTGAATTTTAATTTTTCGGGATATACATAGGCCGAAATCGGCCACACCCGACAACTACATCACCTATCTCCCATTAAACGACTTTTCGGTGAACTTTAAGCTTTCGGGTTTATAAAAAGTTCTTTGTCAGTTTTTGAGATATCCGGATGAAATTTAATACATAGGTACATTTTAACATTCCTTGATCCTGTAGCTGATCTTCTAGAGGACCTCCGAAAAAGAAGCGAAAAGGAAGATTTTCCTGCTTAAAATTGTCTCAAGTATAAAAACCAAAAATGTTTATTTTAACTATAGGTAAAAAAGGTATATATAAGAGCTTTGTGGTCTGATATATTGTATTAAGAGTACTAAGATGAATGCTATAAAGTTAGGAGGTTTGCCTGCCATGAATAATTATGTACTGTTAGCATAATCAGAGTGCTTCTTACTAACATCAAAATTACGCTCAGAAGTGATTTGGGTTATTAAAGCGTATTTCTTGCCGGGATTCGACCAAATTTGTATTATCAACTCTCACGATCATCAAATTAAAGAGTAAGTTCCACAGTGAGCATAATTTGAACTACCCAAAATTACTTTAAGAAAAATATATTGCTGGCAATGTTGAATAAATCTTCTTCTTTACGGCGACTTCTCAGCTTCCTGACTCATGAATTGAAGGACTCATGAATTTTCAGGAAGTAGAGTATTGTATTTTGGTAATTTAGAAATCGATCAAAAAAAAAAAAATAAATAAATAAATAAAATAAAATAAAAAAAAACAAAGATAAAAGCTACATACTTTTATAATTTTAGATGAACCACGACTTGTTTCCTAAGATTATCATATAGCTACCCTCTCAAAGAATTCTCTGCTTATTAAGTCTATATATTGATTCAAGGTAGTCCAGACTAGTAGTATTTCCTAATAAAAATTTACTTGCCCCTAAGTAGAAACATAACTCGCTTAGAAGTCGCCATAAAATTGGAACTTCATATTATAAAGCACAATAAATACCATAATTTACTAACAATTCATTAAGAGCAAAAAAAAATAGTAATAAACAAAAATTGTGGAATTGATTAACCTTCACTTAACATATTTATTGCTATTTCAGCAGTACTTTGTAAGCGGTAGAAATCGAAATTCTTGTAGAACGGTCGACAATGGTTGTGAAATCCCAAAGAAGATATCACCAAAAGATAATCGTCTAAAATGAAAATTATAGCCCTGACGTTAAGCACTTAGCGCTTGGCTTGCTAATATTGTATAAGTTTTCGCTGTTTTCCGAATACTTCAAATTCGGTTTCGGTTGCGGTTACGCTTGCGGTGTGTGTAATAAATCTGGTTTTGTGCTTTTTTCGTCGTTTTAAAATACTTGTTGTTCGTTTTGTTGTTGTTTATTTTTATTTTTGGGTTATTTTTTGTTTTGTGTGATTTTTGGTTAAGAACAAAACTTTAGACATAGCCTTGGGGCTGTGTGTTGCAACATGCCCACAAGCGGTTACGCATTGTTGCAACGATGAACAACAAAAATAGCAACAACAACGACGAGAAAAAAGGCAAACAATGACTGAGCTGTGTGAAAGAGCGAACAAAAACGAATTGAGAATTGCAGCAACTGCTAAAGCAATAGAATGCAACGGTGTGTGCAGCCATTAAAAAAAAAAACAGTAATTTCGAATAATAAAAACAGCAACAACAACAGTATGGCTAAGCACTGCAAATAAGAAGAGGAATAAAATTGCAACGAATCTACAATAAAGTTAAGAACTTTAGCAGCTTTAAAGCGGACACGACGGACACACGAACGGCCGGATTAAAAAACGGAGAGAACCAACAACACAAACCGATGGAAAAATATATGTGAATAAGCCGAAAACGGGTTTCAGCAATTCAAATAAAAAACGCCCGAAAGCATACGAAAACAACTACCAAAAACTACACACACATACTCACACAGCTCTTTGAATGCACTTTTTACATATACATACATACATATATGTATATATGTGTGCAAATTGCTTGCTGGCCGCCCGATAGTCATTCAAAGCGAGTAACCGAGTGACTTATAGGTGGACGTGCGGACTTGCGGACGCGTATGCGGACGGACATACATATACATATAGTTTTTGTATTTATAACCACAAAGCCAATAAAGTCACTAAAGCGGTTATTGTGGTGGCTTGCGCAGTTGTTGTTGTTGTCGTATTTGCAGTCGCAATGCTAAATGAAATACAAAAACAACGAAAACAATAGCAATGTGTGAAAAAATATTACAACAACAACGTGTAAACATATACAGCCTACAAAAGCAAAGCAATAGCGACCACCTAAGCGCGCTGGAAGTGCATTGCTGTGAATAAATAGCAACAACCACAACAAAAGCGACGAAAAACACACAAGCAAAAAAATAAGCCGCATAATAATCGCAACAAGAAAAATGCAATAATGCTGAAAACATCGGCAACAAAAACATAGAAACGACAACGAACACGGCAAAGCTACAACACAACAACATGCTGGCGGCGGGCAGCGGGCGACCGACAATTGCTGCCATATTGCAGTGGAAGTCACTCAGCCAGCCAGTGAGCCACTCAGGCAGTCAACAATAATAGCAACATCACCGCTAACCAACAACAATTGCAATAAACATTAGACAACAACAAGAATAACAGCAATAAGAATAACAACAATAACAACAGCCACAGCAGCGGCGACATCAACGCAAATTAGAGTTTTTCCCCATTCGTTTGTTTTTGGTTTTGTATTTTTTTTGCAGTTTTCTACTTTTTGTTTTGCTTTTTCGCCGTTTTGTTTTTGCTTTGTGTTTTTCTTCTAACTAATATCCGTCCTTGGCTGGTGTGTTCAACTTTGTCCTACTTATTTTCATTTGTTGGCTCTAAACTCGGTGCCTCATAGTTGCATGCGCGCACACCAGCACCACCACCAACACCAAAACCGGCACCAATACCAGCAACAGCAACAACAGCCACAGCAAGAGGAAAACAACAATACCAGCAGCAAATGCAAGCATGCGAATAAAGATACTTAAACACATACACACACTTACAAACAAACACAAACAATCACATTCATTCGCACTCATCGCCTGGCTGGCAGCTGCTAGCAGGCAGCAATGAGACGACGGGTCCGGTGGGTGGCGGTCGGCGGCCCGATGACACAGTTGCATGCAGGCGAATCGGCGAATTGGCGAACACAACAGAAAATGCAACACAAACACAGACGCGACCACAAATACACACACAAACAGCGGCATGCGTGTGTGGTTGGTGTTGGTGGTGGCTGTTGTCGGTGCGCGCACCGAAAAGCAAATACAGACACAAAGCGAAGCGAAAACGAGGCGGCAGACACAAACGTAAATAGCGTAGCGGCTCAGCAATGCAAGGCGATGCGTTCCGTTGCAGTGGCTTTGTAGTATTGTGTGGCCACGGCGCTGGCTGTTAGGGCGGTGGGGCAGTGGGCCCCCACACACACACTCTCATACACATATGCACGCACCACTTTAGCTAGGAACGCACGCGAATTCACGCAAAACTAATCGACGTAAAGTGTGGAAGCAGCCAGCTGAGTGTGCGTGTGTAGTCAAGCGACCCATCGCTCATTTAAACGAGTAACGCAACGGCAAAGCGCACATATGATCAGCAGCAAGAGGTGGGTAGGCGGGCGGTTGGCCAATCGAGTGAGTTGTGCGCGCAGATAAGATACGCAGATGCGTTGCAATTTAGAAACAGCTATTTGCCATGGCGATAAAAGCAACAACAATGACGTTAGCTTATAGCGAAATACGAAGAAGATGAAATAACAAATAGAATTAAAGCATTAAATAAAATTGGAATTACGTTAGAAGCTCATGTATGCATATTTGGTTTTGTATGGCCTGAGATCTATATAGATTAAGATTTTCGTAGAAAGATAGGTATAGAATGTATGCACTTTTTAATATTTCTTTATATGCTTTTAAAAGTTTTTTTTTGTATGAAATATTTGTATATGAAAATGTTTTATTAATATATTTATTATATCCAAAGAGTAAGATTTAATCGAGTGAAGAAATAAGTGAAATTCGATTTCTGTTGGCGCTCACTTTTTAAAATTGCACAGGATGTTTCAAAAACATAGTTTCTGCAGCTTTAAGAGAAATCTGTGATAAGTGAAAGTTCCTGTACAATTTTGTCAACTCAAGACAATTAAAAAATATATGAATACTTTTTTACATTTTCTTATATTTTTAACAATACATTTATACACAAGTAAATGTTTTAAATCGCTACAAAGCATCCATAAATCCGTAATGGAAGCTATGAATGTAAAGCAAGAAAAAAACGTTAACTTCGGCTATACCAAAAGTGTAATACACTTTAAAGGTGCATTTTAGCGGCATAAAATTGTAGAAGATGATCTTTATCTTAATGTACATCGGACAATTTATCTGACAGATATATGTTATAGTCGTCCGATATGAGCAATTTTTTTCAAGATCGTACTACCTACTTCTAGAATAATCTGTTTTAAATTTTGTGACGATATCGCTTGAAATAAAATAGTTTTTCGTATTAGAAGTTGATTTTGATCGATGAGCTATATGATATAGTTGTCCGATCTGAACAATTTCTTAGGTGGTTGTTGTCTTTTCTTGGATAATAATTTGTACCAAATTTTGTGAAGTTATCTTATCAAATAAAAAAACTTTCCATACAAGGACTTGATTTCTATCGATCAGTTTGTATGACAGCTGATATCGATATTCAAACAAATAAACAATTACTTGGTAAACAAAAAGTGTCTACAAACTTTCAGATCGGGTTTTCAAAAACTAAGGGACAAGTTCGCATATATAGACGCGGAGAAACATTCTAAATCGACTCAGCTCGCCACGCTAAACGCTGGTCATTTATATACAGAGTCGTTGACGATTTCGAGTATGTTTAATAGTTCAATAAATATGAAATAATATTGATTTAAAATCGAAGTAAGCCGGATATTAATGATATTTAATGAAAGCCAAAGCAAGAAGATCAGCCGTATTTAACTTGTTAAATTAATTTAGCTTAGTCATTTTAATTATGCTTTGAAAGCGCATGTAATATGCACATGTATGTAAATATGTGTTTAGTAACACAAAAACAGTAGATATATGCATATATGTATGTATATGCGCGCATAAATGTTTTCATAATATGCCTGTTTGATGGTGGTCTTTGCTTATCTTTCGCACTGACCACCGGGGCGTATGAGCACTTTGCGCGTAGGCATGCATGTACATACATACATATGTGTATTTGTTAAAGTATTTGTAAGCGCAACGAGTTATTTTGCGTTCACGCACATTGCAATGCATGTAAATACATATGTACGAATAAATATTTATGCGACTGCATTGCGATGCGTTTTTCGGCGTACTCAACGCTGCTGTCTTCATTAAGGCAGCGCTTGCTTGCAATTTTTCGAATAAAGTTAAATCGATGATGGATGATTGCCAGAAATATTCGAAGCGGGCGGTTGCGGATATTCTGGTAGCGCGAGCGTGCGAGTTAAAAAAAATTTAAAAATACAAACAAAAAAAAAAAAAAAAAAACAAGTAAAAATGAGTGGCAAATAGATAAAGCATGAGCATAAAGTTATGTATTTATGCGGCTGTGTATGTGTGAACAAATATTTACTCTTACAAGTGTTAGCTGCTCTAATGTGCGTGTGTGTGCTTGTTTGTGCTCACTCAATTTGTTAATGCGATTCTGGTTTTGCACTTTTGTGCATTGCGTGCGAAGTTTTGCAATTACAGCGACTTCTCCATTTTTAACTTGTTCACACTTTTATACATATTTACATAGAGCCATAATAATCGCAATGTATGCTTGTGTAGATGCCTCTGTAGCAATATAGTAAGACTTCAAACGCTTTGGGCGTTGTAATTTAATTATACTCATTAGCGTTAAACAAGGCAAGCGAATTGCTGTTCTAAAAAAAAAAAATTGTATAGTTGTTGTAAAAGGGAACTGATTACATATTTCCAAGTAAAATAGCATTTTTACTTTTATATTTTTCTTTTTTTTGTTTGAAATTTGCTTAAACCCTATTTTTACTGTTGAAGAATTCTAAATTTGAAATACGAGGTTTGAAAAAGCAGTTTGTGCCTACTGGGAGTTGGTGATTAATTTATCCGATTTTAGTCTATTTATTTAATTCGGGCTATGCATTTATTTTTAAAAGTTTCAACCATTTGCTAAGTTAAAAAACGCGTTCTTTTTAGTTTTTAGTGGACAGTTGTTTTAATAAGAAAGAAAAATAAATGAAATACATTTACAAAGTGTTATAATGTATTCTAAAAATCGACAATATAATTCGAAAAATTTTGGATTGTCTTGATGACCGAAAAAAAATTGTATGACGGCAAGAAGGATTTTTCTGATTTGAATTATCTTAAATCCAACAATAAGTAATACTAAATATGAATACAGGTAATGATATAACACGTAATACAACTTTTAAAATATTTTTAGAAAAATGTTGCAAAGTCGTTCTTAATTAAAAAATTTACACTTCAGAGTGATTTAAAAAATCGAAACTATTAGCAAAAATATTATATCTTGGACTATTGTCTTACTTTTATATAAAAAGATCGTTCAAAAATTTCTAGGCGATGGCTCCAGCCGTTTTGAAGAACTTTTTCTAACTGACTCTAAATTTTTAAATTTTGAGAGCCGATTATTTTCAGGAGTTACATGGGTTTACGGGTTTCAATAAATCGAAATTTTTTATTAATTTTCGATCTTCATGAAATTTTACACAGGTCTTTGAGACACAATTCTTAAAGACTTGGACGAGGGATTTTTTTGCAACTATTTAAAAAAAATGTCGCGAAATTGTAATTTTTTTGTAAAAATATCTGCCGAAATGCGGTTTTAATTTTTTTCTCTTGTCCAAGTTCTATGTTAAGGTTCTAACTAAAAAAATTATTTTTTTTTTTCACTTTAGATTGTCTTGTAGGGAGTTATCCTGCCAACGTCAGCGCATCTTTATTCCGAGAAGTCACCGGAAGTGGCGTCACAATGGCCGAATGTAAAGTATTTTTTTTCCAAAAATTTCAAATATTTCTTTATTAATAGTGTATGCTTGTAACAATAAAAAAATCTAATAAAATCTTTCATTTTTTGTATGAGAAAAGAATTGTTGAAAAAGGCTGTTTTTTACCGGAGGCAACACGGGTTATATGTTTAAGTTAAATAATACGCTAAAATCTCCGGAACTATTTGCCAGATCAACTTAAAAATTTCGTAGAATATTCTGAAATATATTTATAAGTAATATAAATACATATGTACATACATATGGCTTGGTTTAAAATAAACAAGTAAATGATAACTTCGACATAAATCTGAGGACGAAACATAGACTTCAAGAGCTTTCAATAATGGTAGAGCTTCTGCTTGATTGAGTATAGAAGCTTTTGATTAGTTTTAGCCAAAAAAGGAGTAATCTTAATAATTTCAAAGCTTATGCACGAAGAGTGGATAATTCTGTTGAAGGTAGTATCGTGTACCCATAACAAAGACCAAAATTTCCATAACAAAGACCAAAAAAGGTTGCAAAGATTTCTTAAATATTAAATATTTCAATTTATTTTTGATGAAATGAACGAATATGCTGTTCTGAATCACAAATGCTCCCAAATCCCAGAGGCCAATGACCAACGATATTAGATTAATATTTGAACTTTACGCCGACCCCGCCGGCAGTAAAGCTTCAACTAAACGCAACAATAGAAAAATGTGTAGAAATTGTAACTAACAGCAAAAACAACTACAACTTGTAAGCCATAATACCTTTTGGCATATTAAGCCATAATGCCGATGCAAATGCATGTGTGTGTATACACACACTTAATGACGAATCTTTACATGATTAGTGAAGTATGTATGTACATATAAACACAGCTCAGCATTCAAATAAATCATCCATAAATCAATAAAAATCTCTTAAATATTGTGTATGCGGGCAGGAGCTAGCGCATACACACATATGCGCTTAATGGAAGTCTACAGGCGTGCTCATGTATGTACATATGTATGTACGTACAGAAAAAATTGAAATATATTTATACAACTATTTCCACCGCTGGGCGAGTACAATGAACTTGGCAATTACTCATACTGCAAAAGTGAAGTAAAAATAAATGTTTCCAATATTTGAACATGTGATACGCGTACCTATGTACATATGTATATATTATATGTATGTGTACATTTGTATGTACATACATATATATCCACAAAAATACAATTCTGCATACACATGTATATGCAAATAGGTTTGCTACACTAGACACTTACAGACATACATACATGTGCGACTGTGTATATAGCGATGATCAAATATTTTGTATACGTAAGCTTAATAAGACCTCTCAATCGCCAACAATCATAAACTGTTAAATCGTTTTTTGAACCCCATAATTCATTTCACAATTTCACTAAACACCTAATCCCACTAATTTTGAGAAAACCCCTTTCCTGTGCGCGCAGAACCTTATTAAAATGCCATAAATACAAAGATATGAAGAAATTCGCTGACGATTGAGTGATGAGGTGAGTGAGAGCAGACTCGCTTAAAACGTGGGAACAATGCCATCATCCGCGCTTAGCGCTTGGCGTTTGGCGGACGCGCGTGTGCTCATGCTCCGCCGAGCGCTGATGTAATACGTGAGCCGTTGATTAGTGGCCCAGAGGGCATTTACACCATGCGCTGAACGTCATCTGCTTAAAAATTTCACAACTGCGCCAACCTTACCCAACCACGGCTGGGCGTGACTAGCTCAAGCGGCAGCGATGGCTTGCGCTGAGGTGTGAGATGTCATGTACTATACATATATAAAGTACCGTTGTTACCAATCGAATAAAAGTGAATGTTGGCAGGTTCGAAAATACGTCACACGCCGCTTTTTATTTATAGCGCTGTAGGGGCTTCCGAGTGAGGAAGATGAGAAAGCGTAGAAGAGCGCCGTAATTCAGGTGTGCAACGCTCTTATTAGGTGTTATTATTATTTACAATCCTACAGAATCGAATGGACGCTGAATTTCCATTTCGTATGACTTTCTATGATATATAACCCTACTTGCCATTTTTATTTTTGTTTTGAATTATCGGTTAGTGGCCTGGCGCGTCACCCGCAAATCCCATACTACGAACGCGCGCGTTCAATCGACAAACGCTCTTCTTCCCATTGCGCTTCTAATCATTATTCGTCCAGCGTATAGATTTATTTGGCACAAAATCACAAAAAAAAAAAACAAAAACAAAACAAAAAAAAAAAAAAAGCTGTGCGTTGCTCAGCTGTTTGATCAACACAAATGCGCCGCGTCGCGCAGTCAACGCAAACGCCATATAACTGTGAATTTCGTAGACATAAATGTCGAACGCTGCCCAAATATGAGCGACGCATGAAGCGCAGCTGAGCTAGCTGCCGACTTCTAGGCGCACGCTGTGTGGAGCGCGGGCAGCACCACCTTCGTCGCCTACAGTTGAAACAAAAGCACACGTAACCACAGCTGCACACATACATATATCCATACACAGCTATGTGTGTACGTGTGTATTGTATGCGCTCGCCACTCGGGTGAATGACCGCCGAAATTAAATTTTTGTCGATTTTAGACTTTTACTATGTTGACGTTGACGACGATTGCGGTGTCTTGCGCGTACATGCGACCGGCCCCTCACTGCTGCCACGCGCTCTGGGGCCTAAAAGCGTGTGCATGTTCGTTCGCTGGCTTGTGGCTCGCCGATTGTCGTATCTCTTGGGCTTTGTACTGTGTGTCTGCCTTCACATACAAACACACTCACACTCATAGGGCGCTGGTGAGAGCGAGAAATTTACGCACTCGCGTGAAAGCACTGCCATTGTCAGTTTTTTTGTGCGTTTGCGCTTATCAGCCCACAGTTACGTATTTTTATTTAATCATCTACATTTACACACACACATAGTATGTATATATGGAAAAAGTATGGTGTTTGCATATGCTTTTTTATTATACACAATAGCTGTACGCACTGCAAAATGCCTTTTGGGATTATTATGACAGTGGCTTCTTTCGCTCTCACGTAAGCACGCACTCAACGCATTTCCGCTCGCACAGTGGGTAAGTAAACTAATTCTTTTACTTTGAAATTTATTTTTAAAATAAAATGCTAAATATTTTTTATATTTTGTTTTTATGAAAGAGTTTCAGTTCTCTTCAGTTTGTTATTATTAAGAGGCGCAGCGAGCATAAAATTAAAAAAAAAAATATATAAATTTTTATAGGTTATTAAATTAAATTATTATTAGAAAATAACAGACTAATATTTGAAAACGTTATCTGAAATAATTTTGAGTTAGAGTTCGCCGCTGACTTCAATGAGCTCTATCTGCTTATCTTTCAATGCCTTTTTCTCAAAACTCAAAGAGACATTTTTAATATTTGGTTGAGCGATTACTGAAAAAAATTATACAATGACCTACCAGTTCTTTGATCTGACCAAAAGTCAAAACCGACAAGATTAAAAAAAAAACTCAAGTTTTTTTTGCAATTTGGAATGTTTTTCGACCGCAGTTCATTATACGGGTAAAATCTTCTAGTGAAAATTTTTTTGTTTTAAGTTTCATCCACCAAGAAAGACGGAGAACACTTCTTCAGTATAAATATACCCTTAAATTTCAAAACAACTGAGACCTAAGCTTTTTTATTCAATTGTTAAAAATGGTCTTTTCAGGTGTAAACATAAACCATGATATTATTTACTTCTATACCTATTAGAAAAATTAAAAACACTAAAAAAGTTGGAGTTCATAGCCTACAGAAAATGCACCAAATATTGTGTCCGAAACCTTTTTTGTTTCATTTTTATATACATATGTATGTATTTATTTAAGTGATGAAAAGTTCTTTGAGGGAGGACGGAGCTAAGTGTAGAAGTTTACGCAAGTGAGGAAAGTTCTTATAGCGCCATTCAATTGCCAGAAACGATGCTTTTACATATGGCTAAGCAGTTTACGATTTCTGGTCTTGTCCTCTGGGAAGCCAAACAAAAGCCGTTTGAAGGTGAGGAAAGGTTAAACATACCTCTCCAGGGCCGTGCGCTAGGTTTTGAACCCGCCACGTAAGAAACACCCCCATGAAGAGAACAAAACAGCTTCAGATGAGATACTCCCATTTTGAGCAATCTCCAATTGACCCAAATAGCGAAAAGGAAGAACGACGGAAGAAGAATATTTATTATACAAATTGTTTATTATTAAAATATAAAATGTTTTTAGATAAAAATTTATCAACGAAGACATCTTAGCAAAAGTTGTAACTGAAAAGACTTCCACAAAAGATTCTTTAATTTGTTTTAGAAAGTTTTTAAAAAGCATGAATGCTTCTGCCACTTTTTACACATCAAATTTCAAAATTTTTCACATTGCCATTTATTTTCTTTCCGCAACTTTTTCTCTCACGCGTTCTTGCACTAACTCTCACCACCTACGATCGTCGACCAATTAGTTTTCTACTTACGCAGCAAGTGAGAGCGTTTCATTTCACTTCACGCTAAACTTGTTTTTATTTTCTTTTCACACGCTGCCTCGCCCCCCGAAATAACAGCAACCGCTCCCGCAATTGCACTTATTTATACATGCATGTTTGTTGTGGGGTCTGCCGTCAAAAAGTGCGTTGCTGTCGCAATGGCCGCTGCTCTCGATGTTGCCGTTGATAGCACTTTTCGAAGTTTGCTCAGTAAATTTTTCGATTTTTCGGCGCTTTGTTTGGACAATTTGTTATGCTTGCATATGCGTGCTTGTATGTGTTTGTGAACGCGCTTTATTCACTCCAACAGCCCAGCGTCGTAAACATATTTCTCTTTATCTAACGCTAACGGCGGCGGCAGCGAGTGGCGTCGCCGTTTCGGCGTTTTGGAGAAATTTCTTCCAAAAAATGTATATTTATGGACATTTTTTGGGCTTTCTTTTTAAATACATGCGCCGAGCGAGCGCGGTGAGCCGGCGGAGGTGGAGTAAGTGTTGATTATGGTTGTGCGTGCAAACGCGTTTCACCAATTCACTGTACAATAATACAATACAACACAACACGCATAGGAAACTGTAAAAATGCGAGCGCGCTCTGTTGCCGAGTGGTGTGTGGAGGAATGAGGGGTGACGAAGTAAATTTGGAATGGTATGGAGGGGGCGGTCACAAGAGGTTAATGCTGCTGGCTCTAGCTGGTGAGTGCAGGGCTTACGTGCATTCCCGTTGTTAGCTTTTACCGTTGTGGATTTTTTCGGCTATTGTTGTTGGCTCGGCGATTTTGAGTGCGATAGGGAAACCGACCGAAAGTAGAGAGGCGAAGCATTATACGAGGAGACGCACGAGGAGGCGGACGTTGGCGCGGCGGCAGAGTGCGTGCGTTGACTGACAAGCGGTCGTCGGCAAACGCATCGCCGACAATAATAACAACGCCAGAAAATACGGCAAGAAATCAGCGATTATAATTTTCGTTGCTTTAGATACATACATATACATATATGTACTTACATGTACATATGTATGCACGAATATACATATTTGATTTGAGCCATACGCGCGTATTTCCGTGTGCAAACAATACAGTTAAGGCATGCTAATGGCAACAAAAGCGCTGGCGGAGGTGGAGGTGGCTGTCGCCTGTGTTGGTTTTGATGTTACTGCTTTGTGTGCGGCTGCGTGTGTGTGTTGTTGGTGTCGATTACGCTGAGGTTATTGCCACTAAATACAGTTAGCTTTACTTCTAATTACTAACATTCTTTATTTCGCCTCTCTCCATTCTGTTAAGCAGCAAGAAAGTAACAACGCCTCCCCACTCTCTGCTATAGCGGTACTTTCGTTTTCCCGTTTCACAGACCTAAGCAAAGCGCCAAGAAGTGCTTAACCTTTTAATGAGCAACCAACAGACAAGTTTTTTTTACATAACACCTATTGTGCCTGATTGTGTGCGCATTTATGAATATTACAGCATGCAAACCGTTAAATGGCTAAAAATAGTTACCGGAAAATTCCCAAACAGGTTTGCTCGTTTTTTTGGTTGTAGTGCCCAAACAAAAAATCCAAAAATTTAGTAATCCTATAAATAATGATTTGTGAAGCCGCTTTATTGTTTTGTATAGGAATTGTGTGAATGCACCTCTAGCTCGTTGCGCTCTCTATTTTGATGAGTTTTAAAAAATTTTAATAGCTTGTGTTTGCTCTTAGATTATCAGCTAGCAAGTTTCATTCTGTTTTAAGTCAATTTAAAATTCAAGTAGTTATTATCTGCAAAATACCTACTAAAATAAACAATAAAAGAGGCTTGCATTTAGATGTATACATACATATGTAATTATGAATAAACTAATGCTTAGAAATTTTTGTTTTTAAAGCGTATAAAAGTAGATTTCATCTCCTTGAAATATTAATACTATTTGATTGTGTATGTACCAACACTTGTAGCTCCATATAATTTATTTATAGATACAGATATATTATTGGAAACTTAATTATTGCTATTGTTTTCGATGTCACCTTTGACTTTTAAAGCATATTGTGTTTTTAATAGCCAAATGTGTTTTAATGAAAACTTTATATATCCGGTTATATATAAGAAGCAGATGTGATAAAAGGTTTCCAAGAGTCGGAATTAGTAGAGAAAAAGAAGCAATCAGAACGACCGAAACTGATTTTTAATGCAGATTTTTAATGGATAGGGCAGAAAATATAAAAAATACCCAAATTTGAGCGCAACTCAGTTCTTAATACCTCACAGCTAAATATCAACCGTAAGCCTGATAATTTTCGAACAGTGTTGAGAAAACATTACTAAATGGAAAAATTAAGCATTTCTACTACTGGAAGAGCATTTTACTTACAGTCGAAAGCAAAATGAAAATGTTTAGTTTAAATTAATTTTATTTAGGTTATCATTTGTGTGAAGGAGACGTGCTGGTAAAAAGCATACGTACGGAGGCGAGTCGTTCGTGATATAAAATTAAATGTTTACTGTTGGTACTGGAAAAGAGAGTTGTATGGATTTCCCCGGGTAAAAAAAAACAACCTTTTTCAACAATGTTTTTTGGTGGTATAAAAAATTAAATATTTTATTAGAATTTATTATTGTTACAAACATACATCGGAAAAAATATGCGCTCTTGTTGGCGGGATAAGTCCTTACAGGATCATCTAAAGTGAAGAAATCTTGTTTTAGTTAAAATCTTAACTTAGAACTTGCACCCTGAATAGGGTATATTTTAAGTTTGTGACGAAATTTGTAACACCCTGAAGAAAGCGTCGGAGACCCTATAAAGTATATATATATATAAATTATGTTGAGCTGAGTCGATTTAGCCATGTCCGTCGGTCTGTCTGTCCGTCCGTCTGTCTATATATATACGAACTAGTCCCTCAGTTTTGAAGATATCGTCTTGAAATTTTGCAAACGTCATTTTCTCTTCAAGAAGCTGCTCATTTCTCGGAACTGCCGATATCGGACCATTATAACATATAGCTGCCGTACAAACTGAATGATCGGAATCAAGTTCTGGTATGGAAAGCTTTCACATTTGACAATGTATCTTCACGAAATTTGACATGGACTACAGCTTAATATAATTTCCGAAAAAATGGTTCAGATCGGATTACTATAGCATATAGCTTCCATATAAACTAAACACGTAGTTACCAAAAGAAAAGCACCTGTGAAGGGTATACTAGCTTCGGTGCAGCCAAAGTTAACGTTTATTCTTGTTTTTCTTTTTCAAATAGTTGTAATCGAAAAAAAGTCCTTCGTCCAAGGCTTTAAGAATTGTAACTCAAAGACTTGTGTAAAATTTCACGAAGATCTTACCAGCCGACTTCAAAAACACCGTTTCGAGAAAAACGAGTTGGAAGCCTAGTTAGCACAAGTTCTCAATAAAAATATTTTAGAGGTGTTGTAGAATTTAATAAGGCAAGAAAACTCGATTTTTGAAACCGATGTAACTGCTTAAGAGGAATGTAAACATAAAGCAAAAGCTATATTATCTAGTAATTATGAAGCAAAACTTTGTGCAATGTGTCGAATTGGGAACTAAAGACAACCTTCAGTATCATATTATGCATCAAGCAACGATTCCAAGCATAAAACACTTGATGCGTATGGATAATATAATATATAAATTTTGAAATTTGTCCAGCTAGAGATGGAAACAGTCGATACAATTGCAGATTTTGTCACATATTTAACATTTTAAACATTTAGATAGTACAATATAGTACATGTAGACCTTAGGTTAAGATACAATCCTCAACTATTTATCTTAACTAAATTTATTTTAATTTCTTGCGATGTGGCATCCCTCAATAATCAACTGCCAACCCGCAGCAGCTATTAATGCGCAATGGAAATTTGGTATTTATGCGAAATTTATACAATTTAAAGCACCAACGTCATCCTAGGATTTCGTCGCTTTCATTTTTCTGTTTTGTTTTCACTTTCCTATACTTTAATGGTTATATTGGTGAAATTACAAGACTAAACAGTAACTAAATCTAGCGTGTCTTGTTATATATTTAAGTATATATATATATGTATGTAGGTATGTGCGCATATTTCCGTTGATGATGGTCATTTAAATTAAAGTAAAAAATGCAAACATTATTAGTTTTGCAACTCAACACAAATATACATATAAACATATAACTAATTGACGTATTTGATGATGGCGGATTTCAAATTGGGCAATATTACTATTTTTACGTTTTAATGATGTTTAAAGCAATACTTACCAAAAAAATTCAAATTTGTTCGCGGTCCTATATTCGTTTAAATTTACAAGTTGTTTGTACATTTAACATAAGCAGTTATATTGAGATGTGGTGGCAATGCTAAACACATAGACTGCAGCTACACAAACACATAAAAGGATACAAAAATATATTGATTTTGATCAGCCAGTTTATGTGCCGGCAAGTTAAATATAGAAAGCCTACAAAGGCGCTCGATATATCGTTGAAGACATGCCTCGTTCTGGACAAGCTTCTACCCTTCAGCTGATGAAAAAATTAAAACAGTGATATCCCTGCGAGCTCGACATCTTTCGCGAGTCCGTTCGAATGATTTTGGGAGATTTTTTGGATATGGAAAGCGATCTTGCTCGCCTCGAGTACCGTAAAGAGGTCTCTTTGGACATACATATGTATGTATGAACTTGATCGTGCTCATTCCGATCCCACATTCATTGAGAGTATTATAAATGCCGACGAGAAAAGGGTTTATGAGTCTCACACGCAATCATCGGAATTAAAGGAAAAAAAAAATCAGCGAAACAAACAAAACCACCGTCATAGCCGTTCAAAAAACAAGCTGATACTCATTGTTTTTTTCCGATATTTGTGTATTGGTGCTTGCTGAATTTATTCCGGAGGGACAGACAGTCAGTAATGAGTTCTATTTGGCAGTATTGAGGGGTTTGCGTGAGAACATGCGTCCAAAACGACCGGAATTCAAAGTCAAAAACGCAATAAATGCTATCGATCGATTACCGTAGTCACTAGATTTGGTTCCAGTGATATTTTGTTTTGTTCCCCAAACTGAAATTGACACTCCGTGGAACCCAGTTTTAGTCGATCGAAGAGATAAAACTAAATTAGTTGAAGTAGCTGAAGGCCATCCCTGAAAGTGCTTAAGAAAAGTCCTTCGAGGACTTTAAAAACGTTTACATATGTACATAAGTGTATTACTTCTGGTTGGGATTACTTTGAAGGTGACAAAGAAATACTGATGAATGGTTAAATATTTTGCGTTTTATTTCAGCATTTCAAATAGTTCTCACGCTAAATTTGTCTAATTTTAGTCGACATTAATTACCTGCATAGTTCTGTTAACACACATTTATATAAGTAATTATTTTACATAATCTCAAATTACCATTCAAAAGCTAAATTCTTGAGTGGAACTCAGTCTCACGGTTACATATGGTCTGGTGTGCATAACGAATTATGAAGTAATAAACAAGTTATTCAACTGATAAACTCAACAAGCATTCATACAAATTCAACACGGCTATCAGTTAGTCAATCACTTGGCCAACTCGCCAAATCACCAAACACACATGCCCTCACATTGCAGACTTGCATTCAAATGCGCACAACCTGCGTGGTGAATATTACAGAGTATTCACACACACACACACTTGCACTTAACAGGCGAAACTTGCAAGCATGAATGTGGATATGTAAGGCACTCAGTCAGTCAGTTGGTTGGCTGACTTACAAACACATAAACAGACAAACGCACGAAAGTAAGTCAGTGAGCCGATGAACCAGTGCAGCAGCATAGCGGCAGCGGGTTGGCGAGTTATTTTGTTTAGTTAGTCATCTGATGATATTACTTCATACTTTTGCATTCGTACTTTCATACTTTCTTGCCAGCGAAGTATAAACAAACGTGTGGCATACTACATATGCATGTAGATAACTAGGTGTGTGTGTGAGTTTGTGTGCGCCAATATGCATTGCGACCAACGACCGACCGCAAACACAATGCGGGCCACAGCGCAAAGAGAGGACGGTTGGACGGACGGACGGACGTATGTAGAAAGCGTCCATTGAATGCAGCGGGCGGTGGTGGTGACGCAGCTGCGGCGAGAGGTAGCAAAGTTGTGTCGTAATGTCATTTACGATTTCATGGGTTTCCCTTCAACTGAGCCAAAAGAGCAGCCGAACAGCAGCGCATAGACAGTAACAGCAGCCAACAGCCAGTAGCGGTGAGGAAACAAGGAAAACTGAAAATAAACAGGCAACAATAACAACAACAGCGGCAGTCGAGCATTCGTGGGCCATGGCGGTAGTGGTGGCAGCGACGACTTTCACTCTCATTATGCGGCGTTGGCTGCGTACAAATGCTCGCATACAAACAACAACAATGCATATGCAGGTTTGCTAGCTTTCTCGTGCGTTAATATGAAAGCGACATAAGCTTTCCTACATCAAATGCACAGCACACATAATAAAATATATTATATCAATTTAATACGTAAGCATATTCACATACATATGTACGTATGTACATGTATGTCTGTTTGTGTGACTGAAATGCGTTGGGTATCTGTATCACTACCGTCTGCTGGCTACAGTCGGTTTCCTTGTGTTTGGAATGTTCGCACTTTTGTGTCTCTTTCCTTTTCTTTTCGTTTTGTTTTGGCTTTTTTTGCTGTATTCATATTATTTATTGCTTTTGTTATATTTTTAATTTGTTTTTGTTGTTGTTATTTTGTTTTTTGGCAACATCATCGACAATGTAATTATTATTTCGCTATCGTTGCTGAGTTTTGCTTCCATCGCTTGACTGACTGACTGAATGACTTGCTTGTAGCTTTTGACTTATTAAGTGTTCATACTTATGTTTATTATAATTTAAAGTATAAACCTACAAACACACATATACATATGTTAGTGTACAAACAGATGTGTGTGCTGGTACTATACTTTTACTTTCATTTGCTTTCGCACTTAATTTGGCTAATGAAAAGGTGGGAAAAAAACTTGAGTGAAAAGTAATTTCGAAAGTTAAAAGTGCCCCATAACCGCTCGCTGTGTATAACTATTATTAGTTTTGTAAAAAACAAAACAAAAAAACACAAAATAAATATAATTATACATTTAATTTATGGTCTTGGAATTGTAAGTTAGGACTCATCCTCACTTTGCTTTGCAATTTCTTTTTCACTTTTATTTAATGTCATTATTTTTGTGTTTGCTTAGTTTTAATTTTTGATTGCTTAAATTCATGTAGTTGTCATATGTTTTATACATAACTTTTTAATTTAATTTTTATTTTTTTAATTTTTTTATATTTATTAAGTATTATTAAAGTTATTGACAACTTCGAAAACTTTTTAAACACACATATAGTACATATTCATACACATGATTGCTTGCCATTTTTATAGCCTGAACACGTTACATTAAGTTTGCCACGAAGTTGATAACACCAATGAAGAAACGTTGTTAAACCCATAAAAACTTGTTTACATATTTGTAATATTATTAAATTTTTTTTTTGAATTTTTTAGTATTTGAAAATAAATATTTTTGTATTTAGAAATTATTTTTTTTAAT
>NW_017534564.1:472507-473688 GCF_001853355.1 Bactrocera latifrons
TAATTTTATTTTTTGCTTTTTTTTTTAATTTTTTATTATTTAGAAATTAATTTTTTACCACGAAGTTGGCAACAGCAATAAAAACATAGAAACGATGAGCATCGTGGGTTCTTCTCTCTGTGTATGCGCGAACTAGTCAATTAGTTTTGGATATGTCGATCTGAAATTTTTTCCCCATTTTCTGCTCATTTGTCGGAACTGTCGATATCGCAAACTTATGTCATAACGTATAGATGCCATACCATGCATTCCTGACTGATTCCTCAAGGCATTGGTACAATCTCAACGTAAATTGTTCAGAGCGGACTACTAATGTTACACATAGCTACCATACAAATTGGAAAATTGAGGCTTTGCACTGAGACCTATGGTCTATTGAGCCCTCTCCTATATCACATATAGTCACAAAGGTTTAACATTCTGTATAATCCCTGGAGTTTGTGGTCGTCCCCTATTCACGTAAACTGAACCTAGGGCCCTGAGCTTGCTTTTGTAAAATGGTGGGTAATCTAGAATCAGGTGTTCTAGAGTTTCCTGTTCAATGTCAGAAAACCGACAGTTTGCACAAGAGACTCTGCCTATGCTATATTGGGATACTGCTTCTTGAGTCTGCAGTGCCCTATATAGAGGGCGACAAGGAGGCAGAATTTGTAACGGGTGAGGTTGATCATTTCTTTACACCTTGCAAGGTTGTTCCATCTCAGAAGTAGCTTGGCATGGCGCATTCATGTAGCATGCTGCAAATGCCGTTCTCTCCCACTCTGTCCACCGTACGGAGCAACTCCTTTAAATTGTGGGATCCCACCGCAATGCATGGTTCTGACTCTATCACCCTGGACACTGCTGCAGAGCGGGTTAGTTCGTCGCTCAACTCATTGCATGCTACTGCTACTTTATGCCCTGGCAACCAGTTTGAATGTACACTGTTGCAAACTGATTGGCGGTTCAGCCTTCCTGTACACTCCTTCACTAAAAGCGATTTGACCTCACACGCTAAGGTCGCCTTCGCGCCGCTTGACTATCGTTGTTAAACTATTTTTTAGCCAATGGTTATAACTTAAGTTACATTTTTGTTTTATTAGAAAACTCTCTCTTAATAAATAAATTTTAGTAATTTTTAATTTTTTTTTATATTATTCAGCAATTTATTTTTAGCTTTATATTATGTTTTTATTGTTCTG
>NW_017534564.1:473744-476149 GCF_001853355.1 Bactrocera latifrons
TTTTTTAATTAATTAATTAATTAATTACTTTCAAGGTAATTAATTTTTGCTGTATTAGTTTAAATTTACAAGTTGTTTGCATATTGAACATAAGCAGCAATATTCAGGTGTGTTGGTAATGTTAAACACATAGGCTGTACCCAGTCAGTTTATGTGGCAGCGGGTTAAGTATACAAATCCTATAAAGGCGGTCGAGATATCGTTGAAGACATGCCTCTTTCTGAACAAACTTCTACCCTTCAGCTGATGAAGATATTAAAACAGTGGTATTCTTCACTTGAAAATCGTCAAGCAAATATTAGAGAGATACCGTATTCACAAGATTTGGTTTCGTGAGTTTTTTCTTGTTCCCCAAACTGAAATTGAAGCTCCGTGGTACCCGTTTTTAGTCGACTGAAGGGAAACAAGCAAACAAAATTCGGTGAAGTAGATGAAGACCATCCCTAAAGTGCTTATGAAAAGTCCTTCGAGGATTGGAAAAACGTTTACATAAGTGTATTACATCTGGTGGGGATTACTTTGAAGGTGACAAAAAAAATTTTGCTGAATGATTAAATATTTTGTGTTTAAATTAAAATTTGGGGTTTTTTTTTGTCACAATATATGTTATCTCAGCTTTTCAAATAATTCTCATGCTAAATTTAAAAAAAAAAAATGTAGTTTATTAATACCAATTGCTAATCCAACTGTGTCGCCTCGTAATACAATGAGAAAAATAGTAAAAATCTGGCATCTCTGCCAAACAGTAACATTAGAAATCTAACATTTGTTCAGCAATATGAAAAGCAGAGTTGTAATATTTCGTTCCGCCTAATCCGTGAGGGGAGATAGTTATATAGTTTTTACATATAACTTTCATTTGCCCAATTCCCTTAGTGGACTTCCTTCAGTCTGTCAGCCTTTATAACCCACTTGCACACATACATACATACACAAATACATATATATGAGTGTACAGGTGCTTGTGTAAGTGTGTATGGGTCTATGTCGTTTACTGCTGCCAATTGCAGTTTGGCACGCTACCCCCAACAAACAGTCGCTCACTGTCGTTGCCCCTGCCGCTTCTAACCTTTGCTGCTGTTTTTTACCTATTTTCGCTAGTTTTGACTTATCCTTTTCGGTTACTTCTTCATGCACTTGTAAGCATGTACCTTTGTATATAATATTTTAGTGGTCCATATTATGTCTTTTGGGTGAGAAATTTTGTTTTGCTTATTTTTTACCTTTTATTGATCCGCTAGAGTTGTTGTGTCCCGGCGATTGTACGTTGCTTTGCCCTAAATTGTTCGCGTGTGCTTCCAGCTTGCATGTAACACTGCTCCACATGTCAAACATACGTTGCGTATACATTATAGTAATTTGTTGTTATTGTTGTTGGCAATGTTGCACGTCGTTTTAGTTGTGTTGAATGTTTGTTTGCTGTCTATCAAATGAATGTTTGTATGCGTGGGTATGTGTTTATGTGTTTACTTGTAATATTTTGTTGTTGTTGTTATTATTATATACTTTATTGTTTTTGTCATTACGAAACTTTCAGCTTCAATAGCTTGGCGTACACTAAGTAACCGTTTGATGTTGTTGTTATTATTGTTGCAGGTGTGTTGGTATGTGCGCGAAGCTTTAATGTTTTTGCCAACTAGCTGCAGTACACACAGACAGACAAACAGGTAACTGCAAGCAACTTTTATGCCTGCTATATGTGTGTATGCTTGTTTGTGTATGTGTGTTATATTTTATTTTGTTATTATTTATTTATTGTTTTTGTTGTGGTTTGCTGCTACGCAGTTTATTTTTATTTTTTTAATGAATATGTGTACACCGTTACTGTTGTTGTTGCTTGTTGCCGCTTCCGTTTTTTTGCAAGTTTTCTGTCGCGTTTTTTAATTTTCCTTTATAGTTTGTGGGAATTGTATTAATTAACTTGGCTTTTAATTATTTAATTTGAAAATTTTGCGCAGTGTGAGATTTTTGCACTCGAACAATTTGCGTTTCTCAAAAGCTTTCGTCCTCGTCTACGTGCCGCAGGCATTGTAGTCGCGCACATTTCGATAAATTGTTTTTGTTGTAATTTTTTTAATTAGGAAAACCGTGCCACAAATAATATGTTTTGCTTAATTATTTGCTTTTTTGTTGCAAAGAATTTTTTTCGAAGTATTTTTTGACGAAATTTTTTATATTTTCGCTCACCTGTGCAATTTTACTCGCAAGTAATTAACAATAATTAAGTTTTAATAATTTTTTTAAAAATGTTGCATTACATTTTTTAATTGTCAGCATTTGTTTTACAACTACTTTTATACAAAAACTTTAACGGCTATGACTATGCTATGCTATGTTATGTATGTATACTTTGAATAAGTTTGTTTAATATATTTGTAATATTGTTATATTAATTTTTTGCCAGG
>NW_017534564.1:476366-480531 GCF_001853355.1 Bactrocera latifrons
ATTTTTTTTTAGTTTCTTAATTTTTGAAAATTAATTTTATTTCGAATTTTATATTGTTAGTTCCTTTGTTAATTTGTTAAGTTTTGAATGTAATTATTTGTAAGCGTTCTGTAATTACGTCAAGTACTTAAGCGTTTTTTCAAGATTTTTTCAAAAAGTTTCTTTTTTATAATTTTCAAGTGTACAAAATGCTTTATTACTTAAGACATATGTATGTACTATATGTGCATATATAAGTAAGGGTGTGTATATAAATTTGTAAGGATTTACGGTACTTATTTTTATTACAATTTTAAAGTTTGAAACTGCTTATTTACTTTGTTGTTAAATATGTTGCAGCTTTTCAACGTTTTATGTGTTGTTTTTGTTGTTGTTGTTGGCTGCAGTTACGCAATTTACTATTTCCTCTCGCCAACACGTTTGCTAATAATTTTTATTTCTTTTTTCGTTTTCGACTGCTATGTATATATATGTATGTATGTAAATGTGAAATATTAGTATCACAGTTTTGTTGTTGTTTTTAAATGATGCCGCTATTTGCTCTGCTATTTTATATAAATTTTTGCTCGAATTTAATTTTAATGATCTTTATTTATTTTATGCTTGTATATCAGTTAAACGTTGTTGTTAATTTTGCTGTTGTTGTTGCTGTTGCTTTTACTGCTTTTCGTATATATATTTGTTAATGTTTATTTTTTTTATGAAAAGGTACTATTTGCTGGTTATTTACTAATTAATAGTTCTTCAACTTATATATTGTATATATATTATATATATGTATGTATTTACTTGTATTTGTATATATAGTTTATATATGTGTGTGTAGATTATTTAACTTTTTATTCAACTATTATTTCTTTTTATGCTAAGACACTTGTTCGAACAATTAGCGAATTGTTTGAAACAAACAATTTTCAAATAATTTCCAACTAACGGTAAAAAAATGCCAACTCAAATCGTTTCGTAATCAGCTTTTCCTCAATAGTTTATGCATTCAACAAAACACTCGCTGCGCGCTACTCGTTAGTAGTTGTTTTTGTTGTTGTTTTTTCCGTTGACTTATACGCGCATGTAAACTAAATTATAAAATCATAAATTTTTTCAAATCATCAAACTTTTTTTTTTATAAAAATCATTTCTTTTTTATATAAAAATCATTAAATGTAGCTTTGCGCTTTTGTTGTGTTGAACATCGTCTCTAAGCCAACAACAAAGCGTTTTATAGTTTTTTTTTCGAATTTCTCTTTTGATTGCTCCGCTCTCAGCAGCATACACACACACACACACCGATATACTTTAACACTTGTTGTGTGTGGTTGTGTTTGACGTCTAAGTGCCAACTCGCGCAGCAGTTTGCGGAATTTCTTTTGTAGAAATTTCTGAATTTTATTTCCTGTTTGGATTTTGTGAAATTTCTTTTCCCTTCAAGCGCGCTGCTGTTAGTGTTGGCCGCTGCTGGTGCAGACTTTGCGTGCGATTTTCATTTGATTTTGCAACAATTTCAAGTGGTTCGAATGCGTGTTGCTGTTGTTTTTGTTGTTACTGTTGTTGATGTCATTACATTTGGCGTTGTTCAGCTGCTGCTGTTGGAAATATTGTAAATGCGTTTGTTGTTGTGGTTGACGATGACCAGCACTATGCGTGTAATTGTTGATTTTTTGGCTTTTGTTATTGTTGCTGCAGCTTTTGTTGTTGTTACTGTTGCTGCTGCTGCTGCTACTTTGACTACCGCTAACGACACCGCTGTTGTTGCTGTTGTTACTGCTATTGCTGCTATTGTTGCTATAAGCTTGGTGTATGTTATTATTATTATTATTGTTGTTGCTGTTGGTAATATTATCCGTTTTACACTTTAACACTTTCACTGCGTTGTTGTGTTGTTGTTGCTGCTGTTGCTTTTGTTGCTGGTCACTATCATTATTATTGTTGCTGTGTCGCTGCTGCTGTTGCTGCTGTTGTTGTTGACTATGATTTCTCTTCTTCTGATGATCCCTTTGGTTCCAAATTAAGATTTCCAAAAATACGAAAATTTCACGACAATTTATTCCGGAAGACATTTGGAATTTATTTTATACAATTGCGGCGACGAGTCCATTTCAACTTTTATGGTTGTTGTTGTTTTTTTTTAATTTTAAATATTACACTTTTGCTGTTGTTGTTGCACACTCTTTGTGGTTTTGTTCTGCGTTGCCAGAGATTCATACATAAACGTTGTTGTTGTTGTTTTTAATTAATAAATTTACTTTTACGCTGTTATTTGTTGGTGAGGTCGCTTTTTGTTAATGAAAAAATATTTCAATAAAATAGTAGTGTGGTTGGTTGGATTATTCGATAAGTGTAGAAGGGGTATGGAATGCTCTTTTATAAAATAATAAGCATTATTTTACATTTTAGCTTAATTTACTAGAAAATAACGGTGTTTACTCGATTGTCTGTTGGCTGGTCAAGTGCTGAAAGTAAAATGGACGCGCGTGAGAAGGACTGTTCACGCATGTAGCATGACAATAGCTATGGATACATACATACGTACGCATAGATAAGTATATACATACATATGTACGTATATGCTTGTATTTTTGTATAACATGGATAATCAGTTCAGCATACCTCCATATTTGAGAGCTCATACATATAATGGACCTCACAATTATTCAGGCTGAAATTGAACTTCGTGCGAAGAGATTTAAAACACTGATTTTCGAGGCTGATATATACATTAGGGTTAAAAAACAAAAAAACCAATATGTTTCTTTCTAAAAAAGTTTCTCCAATAAGCGTTTTTAATTGTAAGGGAAGGGCCTGTGACATGCAGCTTTCCAATATTTCTTATTATACGAGTACTAGTAAGATAGAAAAAATCAAATCTCGCTTCCAACTACGACTTTAAAAAATTTAATGCTTTCAAAAATGGTCT
Source organism: Bactrocera latifrons (assembly GCF_001853355.1). NCBI lineage: Eukaryota > Metazoa > Arthropoda > Insecta > Diptera > Tephritidae > Bactrocera > Bactrocera latifrons. Next base: position 479,281 of record NW_017534564.1, read on the forward strand.
GAAATTATGTTTTCATTAAACTGCTAGCTTAAAAGATGTGATATTTTTTTCTAATGATATTTATAACTCAATGAAAAAATAACTTTCAATTGCAAAACTTGGTTTGTAGCAAATTTCCTCTCTCCACAATAATGGTGTCTCATAATTAAAAAAAAGTTCCCAAAATTTTCAGCGCTCCATGATTAGATGTTTTGGCATTCCCGAGCGTTCGTTTGACCGTAGTAAGTCGAAAAAAACTATCCCAGCTGTTCAAACATTTCCTGTAGAGAACGAAGCATGGTAGATTGTAAGTCCCGACTACCAAATGCACAAAAACCCTTAGGTTTTTTGCAATTGACAAAATCGGCTAGAACAAGTTCAATGTTATCAGTCACTGTTTATATGCCTCAATGCGCTTGAGGGATGCTGCTTTTTCACACCAACGCGATTGTTGCACGCACCCCAATATCAATTGATGAGCAAATATTGGAGCCGGTTTGTTTATTGTCAGTGTTCCAAGCATCCATTAATGTCATAGATACGAGAAAATTATATACATACATAATACATATATTGTTGTTGCTATGGCTTACTCTGAGTTCAGAGCATGATAAGCGAAGGCGTACACGAAAGTTATAGATACAAGTAAGTAAATATCTATAGATATATGTACATATGTAAGTGGCTGCATAACATGTGAACGAATGCATTATAGCTATAAAGGAAAAGAAAAATATCCACCTACATATACATATACATACATACGCAAGCTTCAAATCAGCCAAATCGCCTTACTATATGCTTCAACCATCAGAAACTGCCAACAAACATTTGCCGCTTGTTGTGGGTGTGTTAGCATATGCATTTATAATGAGTACACGCACTCCCTTACATACGCACATACGTACATTTTCATGTACAGAAATATATGTAAATCCACACGACACTTTTTTGTGTACGTAAATTTATATGAATATCTGTATATATGTACATTCATATGTAATTGTATGAATGTTTATGTTCGGCTTGATGCATGTATGGGTTGCTTGGCAGCGAAAAATCGATAAATAAACGATAGTGGGTGCTTCCGCGTATCACGTGCATATTGTTCCCTCGCACCCATACATGCATACACATGTATTCACAAAACGTGAATTTTTGCTTGATTTGAATATTTTGCTATCGATTTTGAATACAATAACTAAGAGTTGGATTTAAGTCAGCCAATAATAATACTAAAAAAATGATTAAAAAATATTTTAGAAAAAATTA